>NC_133791.1:6758175-6781823 GCF_003597395.2 Chelonoidis abingdonii
CCCCACTCCAATGTCCCCCTCCAGCACTCCAGTGGGAGCTGAATGGATGATGCCTGCGGACGGGGCAGTTTTCAGAGCTACCTTGCTGTGCCTCTGCATAGGAGCTGGAGAAGGGACATGCTATTGCTTCTGGGAGCTGCTTGAGGTAAGCGCCACCCAGAGCCTGCACTCCTGAACCTCTCCCCGTGCCCCAACCCCCTGTCCAAGCCCTGATCCCTGCATTGTCCACCCCCCCCCGGCCTTCCCACCCCCTGCTCCTGCTCCCGCTCCTGCCCCTTGCGGGAGCTCTCCCAGCCCCCGCCCGCTGACCTGGCCAAACTTGCTACAAAGTTTCTGCGGCGAGGAAGCGCCTTGCGCAGGGAGACGCTGAGCAGCCCGAGCTCCAGCCTCCGCGTCTGCTCCCTACCGAGGCGACACTTCCCTTCGCAGGGGTTTCACTTTCTGCCGACTGGGGCACAGAGGATTGTGGGAGTCGTAGTTCTCTCCCCTCCCCCTAGCACGGGGCCTGCAGACAGGCCGGGACTACAGCGCCCAAGCGGTTGTGCCCGTGTGGCTTGTCGGGGAGGGGGCTGCTTGCCTCCAGCTGCCGCTTGGTTGGGTGCAAAGGATCCAAAGCGGCAGGCAAAGCGCCACCTCCTGACTCTTCCCAGGGAAATACAGGAGGGTGCAGGCAATGATCACGAGAGCAGGGCTCCAGCTGTAAAGCAGGCACCGGAGCTGGAGTTTCCTGAACTTTGGGGGTACTGGGGTGTGGGGTTTTCCCGCTCCTGCAAAGCAAAGAGGTCTCTGCTACAAAGTTTAGATCTGGGAGCTGGTGCAGCCCCGCCAGGGGAGGTGATCAGGTGCACCTGTGCTGCATTAGCTTTTTTTTTAAGCCAGATTTTGCTTGCTGTGTTTTCCATTATGTCTTCTCTTCCTTGTGGAGGGTTTTTGAAACACCCCCACCACAGAGATTTTGCATGTTGAGGAATATAGTAGCCCCTCAGTTTCTGGGACCTTTACACAACATCACAGCTCCAAGGCTCAGTTGGTTGCTCTGTTTCATTGGCTAGTGTGACGAGGGCTGCTGATTGGTAATCCTGGCTTCTATTGCCCGTTCTCGTATTGAGCTTCCACAAGTAATTTAACCGCACTGTGCCTCTTTCTTCCCTCTTAAACAGAGGAGAACATGGCCTGAGTTTTCAGATCTGGATACATAAAGTTAGGTCTTCTAACTCCATATTTAGGCATCTAAATAAAAGATTAAAGAGATGCTGAGCACACCCAAATGCCATTGACATTTTCACAGAAGTTTTTCATTCCGTTTGAATTTTTTTTCCAATGAAAAACCCCTTTTTTGAGGGTTTTTTGTTTTGTTTTTTAAATATTGTGTGTTTCACTTGAAAAAATAATTTCAGAGGAAACTAAATTTTTTCCCCCATAAATCTGCTACAACACCAACTGGTATTTTTCAACCAGCTGCAATTTGTAAAGCATATTGGGATCTTTGAACCGTGCTATAGAGATTAGAACAGTTATAGTTGTAGAGGTAGTGACTGCAGCAAAAAAATCCATCTATTGGCAATAAATACTCACATTTTGATATGAATTAACTTCTTGTATGTTCCCTTTCACTGAATATTCCTAGGATTGGGTTTTACAGTTTCTAATGCTTATATAAAAAAAAACAACTCATTCTACACACCTATATTCATACCCAATCACCTAGAATAAGTCCTGCTTTTACCTTCTGGTATTGCTTTTTAAATAAATTAGACTAGAATCAAGTATCCTGTGGCTCTATTAACTCATTTTCTCTCCCAGTGAGGAAATCAGCCACAGGTGGAACCCATCTTCTCCTGCCCCCTCAGAAGTTGTGATATGATGATTCTTGTGCAGGATTCAGCTTTACCTGCACAGAACAGCTTTGAAAAGATGATCCTATTGTCTGATGTGACAGTGAAATTACTAGCCACAATGCCAAGCCTCAAAGGTAGGAAGAAATGTTACCCTTGTTTTGATCTATTTTCTTTACCTTTTATGACGTGCGCAGTGCATCTTTGCTCTGTTTTCTGCTAACAGCTTGATAGGGCTGCAGTTTTGGAACAATATAGAGCAAAGATATTAAATATGTGAAGAAACTGATTGGCCCAAGCTGTCCATCCATCACAGGTGAGATAACAAAAAGCCAGGAAGGAGGTTGCAACTTCCCAGCAGAGCACACATCCTAAGTGGGCACCCTAACCACTGGGCTACATCTGGCTCAGTGCCTACTGGAGTGCAAGTGTGATAGTCATTGGTGGAGGAGGAGAGAAACCAGTGCCTTACAGAGTCTGTAGCCTAGTGGTGAGGCTACCCAGTGGGGAGATGGAAGACTTAGGATCCAGTACCCCTGCTCCAATCATTATTTATCCACAGTGGAACAGCTTAAATAGGATAGATGGAGGGTGCACTTCCCTCCTATCTGAATTTCCCGTACTCCAGTGGTTACAGCACTCTCCTCAAGGTGGAGTAGACACCCTCCCACACTCATCCTTTCTCCTAGTCTGGCAGAAGGTGGGGAGGGGGGCATTGAACCAGGATGTCCCACCTTGCAGGTGAGCCCTCTAACACTGGACTAAAAGTTATAAGGTCAGTTGCACTTTCCCCTCCTTTGGCCAGCTTTTGAATGGGACCCAGTCTGGTAGGTGGCCTTTGAGCACACCTGTCTTTCCCAGGTTTGTGACTCATCAGGGGCTTAGGTGGGAGATGGGCATCCAGATACCTAGAGGGAGGGAGCAACGTGAGCACCCAGAGGCAGAAGCATAAGCGCCGAGGGAACTTTTACCTTAAAACTTAAGTGCTGAGAGAGTTTAGATGCCGACTGGGTTTAGCAGGAGTTTTGTAGATTGCAGTGAAGCCTAAAGCTGGGACTTAGGGTATGGCTACACTTGCAGCTGTACAGCGCTGGGAGTTATAGCTATCTTCGTACAGCTGTGTAGGGAAAGCGCTGCAGTGTGGCCACACTGACAGCTACCAGCGCTGCAGTGTGGCCACATTTGCAGCGCTGTTGGAAGTGGCTGAACAGGCATTCTGGGATACCTCCGAATACCTCTGGAGGCCAATTACAGCGCTTTTGGTGGCCACTCTGGCGGAGCAGTTCTGCATCACCAGCGCTGCAATCGTTATACCCCAGGCAGAGCAGAAGTACAGCCAGCGCTGCAGCCAGGGAGATGCAGCGCTGTATGTGCCTTGCAAGTGTGGACGGTGAGTAAGTTGCAGCGCTGTAAACCCACCACCAGCGCTGCAACTCTCCAGTGTAGCCAAGCCCTACGGTTCCTCAGCAGGTTTGTGGATCTGGACACTACCCTGTCTGTGCTTCAGCTCCCATCTGTAAAAACAGGGATAACAGCACAGCTCTGCCTCACGGGGGTGTTGTGAGGATAAATACTTTAAAGACAAGTACTTTGAGAGATCTGCTGACAAGAGTAAAGGGAGGAAGGTATTCTTATTTAAATATATTGGAAAGATGCTGCTCCTATTGAAACTGATGGCAAATCTCCCATTGCTTTCAGTGGTAGCGGTATTGTACCCTTCCCAATTTCCCCCCATCCAACAAAGAATCAACATGGTAGAAATGACTGCTTGTTTGCCCTGGAAGACAAAATGCTAGTAAAGAAGCATGAACTATTACAATATTTACATTCCAGAGGAAGTCAAACTATCATTTCAAGTCAATTCACAGATGTGCGAGGCCATTTGCCAGCTCCCTCTCTGTGGTAGATGGTAGTGAGCCGAAAGCAATGCTGGAGGACCCGAGATAATGAGTTAAACCATTATAATGTTTGGAGAGTTTATATTATGAGGGAAATGAATGGGAAAAGCCAGAGTTCTTGCTGGGTCACGTGGTAAAATTAACAGCATCGTTTTTCAAGCTGAAGTGTGAATATTTGCCAAATCATAATTGTGTTTATTGGGTCATATTTTACTGCTCAGGATAAAAGGAGAAATGAATTATGGTTGATACTGCCTAGTTGCCTCTGCCCTAGTATTCAAGTTGCAGAGGAGGAATTACACAGAGGCAGGGCTAAGTGATGATACAGGCTTGTGGTAGGTCTGTTTGGCCTGGAAAAAGACTCGTGATACACATCTCCCATTCAGAAGGGCCCTGGATAACAGCAGGCTTCCTCTGTTGCTGGAAGACTGGACTGTAACTAGCCATGTGAAATTTGGATGAGTCACCGATTTCCCCTCCCCACCCACTGCACAGTGGGTTGAAGCTCATCCATGAATAAGGAGCCAGTGCAAGGCCTGTGCACTTCTTAACTCTTTAAAATGGGCCTATATTGGGACTCCCGTAGTGCTCAGGATCATGTGCTGGCTCCCCTGGAGGGGCTGACTTTCCTCCATTAGATAGATTCTCTCAGAAGAAACATGTGGTTCTGATCTTTTATGCAATGGGTGAAGTAAATAGCATGGTCTGAGAAGCATAGGCCTGGGAGCCAGGACACCCTGAGTTCTAAGTAGGACAAGAGATGTCTGTGTGTATGCAAATAGTTCACAAATAAGGTGCCAGGAGATGTGTCTCAAAAATATGAAGCAGAGTTCCTGGATTATATAGGACCAATCAAGAAGAACTTTGCACACTGCAGATGGCTTTTTTTGTGTGTGTGTGTGTGCACCGTTTGTTACATCAGCTGTCTCTTCTGTTCTCTCTGGGATTTTATCCTGCCTTCATCACCAGAGTACCTTCCAGTCATGCATTCAGGGATGTGATTGACATCTGTCACGTGTCATTCATTCTCTCGTTTTTCCTCAGGGAGAGAATTGTGCATGCAGTGTAGTGTGGCTTTGGTGGTGGTGGGCTTTGGTTTTTTACCATCCACGCTGCTCTATGTTTAGGTTAGCAAAGGCAAGTTGCACAGTTGTGCCTGACACTTGGAGAAGAAGGTGATGTGGGTTGTGATGGCCCTTAATTCCTGCTGGAATTCATTCCACAGTCTCAGACCAGCCCCTAAGCAAGCTGTCTTTTCTGTACAGACTAGCTTTACCCTTATGGCAGAAAGTTCCACTGGGCCTAAGGAGTGGAGTTGTCGACCGCAATCTTCATCCTGGCATTTTAGGTACCCTAGGCCCAGGGCAGTGAGCTCCTTGAAGATAAGGACTGAGACATTGAACTTGACTCTACTCTGTGGCAGGCCAGTGCAGATAAGAAGGCAGGCCTGATGTGCTCACAGGAGCCTGTGTTGTTGAGGAGACGTGCTGCAGCGTCCTGCACTAGCTGGAGTTTCCCAAGCAGTGAAGCCTTCCTGGCCAGGTGTATTGCATTACTGTGGTCCAGATAAGAGGTGGAGAAGGTGTGTATAACTGATGCCAGTCATTGCCCACCAGGATGGGATGGAGTCCCCTAGCCAAGTGGAGATAGCAGAACCCAAGAGTAACATTTTCTACTATGTGCAAGCTTACTGTTGGCAAGGACTCCAAGAGAGACTTAACACAGAGGACAGGCAAAGAATGGCCCAGGATAAACAGAGATGGCAGAACATTGATGGTGCAGGAAGGATTCAGATTCACACATAGCTGTAATGGAGAGACCGGTGATCTGGTTGCTAGATCAACCATTTGCTCTGCCACAGAGGTTCCTTTGGGACCTTGGGCAGGTCATGTAGTCTCTGTGCCTCAGTTCTCTTCCTGTAAAATGGGGATGGTAGCACTTCCCTCCCTCACAGGGATGTGGTAGGGGTAAATACTTTAAAAGATAACGGGCCATATCAGGACCTAAGAGAGAAGGGATCAACTCAGTTCCTCTGATCTGATTTCTGTTGTGTACGATGGTGCACACACAATGACAGTTACAGCTCTATTTGTGGAAGATCAGGGTGGTTACTCAAAACCTTTGTGGGGGAGGGCGGGGGAAATGCCATTTTGGATAAATGGGAGATAATTATTTGTGCTTATTGGGTCAGGTTCTAGTTCTCCGTTACCTTTGGTGGCAATCCCCCCACTTGACCACTGGATGTCGCCATTACACAGAAATCATGCTCCCAGACAAGACAGGCCAAATTCTGCAGCTTGTTCCATAGGCACACCTGCTATTTGTGCATGGAAGAGCACTGACTTCAGAGTCAATGAAGTTGTATGGGAGTAGCGGGAAAGAGAACGTAGCATTTTAAAAGGTGATGCAACTCAGCCTCAGCATTCCTAGCTGTAGTTTTTATGCGCTGCCTCTTTGCCTGGGGACTAGTAATTATTGCACGAAGCCAAGTAGCTAGATATCCAACTCTCCAGTCAGCATGTGCAAATATTTGTGGGCAGAAAACTGGGAGCACAAATTTAGAGGCTTTGCTTGAAGACGTGGCCCATCACATTTTCAAAGATCCGGGTTTGGGGAAGCCACTGAGAGATTGCCACAGTGTGTGGGCTTGTGATTTCAAACAGAGAGTCACCTGTTTATGCCTGAAAATCTGTGTTTTATGCCCAGATGCATATTTCCTTGTACAGTTACCCAGCTGTGCCCACAATGCACATTTTCCATGTTAACATGGGAGGTTATATTTGAAAACCTGGTTCTAGGAATCCTCTCCCTTTAAAACAGCTAAGCTTGCAAATGGCAGCTTTGCATGTTTAAAACATTTCAAATGTGTATGAATGTTGCGATCAGAATTTTGATTACTGCCTCCAGAGGCAGTGACCAGCACATACCCCTCATCTTGGTTAGTTTGGCAGAGTGGCCTTGTGTGTGTTGGTTTCCCAGTCTCTCTGTACTGAACATGGTAAAATGTTTCAAATCGAGCCCACTTTTAAGTTACAGGAGAACATGACAAACTAGAACTGTTCCTGAATCACAACCAGGATCCCTGAAGTTTGGATGCAGATTTGGATTTCAACTTTGAAGCCAGGGGTCATCTAATAGAAGCAGGCCCCAAAGCAGGTCTCTTTCCATGCCCCCACCATCCCCCGTAACTGAAATACTGTGAAACTGATTTTATCCCATATCGTTATGGAAAAAGCATGATCCAAGGTTAACACACTGTTTGGTGACTTTCAGCTTTCAGTGCCTAAGGGGTATGTCTGAATCCCTGAGCACCTGGGATTTTTAATGCAAATCTCCTCCCTGTCGCATTATCAGGGAACTGCTATCTGAGTCACAGCAGATAAATAACAGATTAGGTTTCAAACAAGCCAGGAATCACAGCAAAGCCATTAGACGAACTATATAATAATGTCCTTAGAGATGAATGCTGGTGGGTTAGTTTGCCTAGTGTCATTCTCTTCTTTGGAGGGGATTTCTCCAAGCCGTGGTAGCACGCTGTGCACGTCTCTGTCCCTGGCGTCACCTTCCTACCACTGCTTGTGCGTCGTGGAATGGTTCAGCCTCCTTTTCATTGTGACCACAGAAGGGTCATTGCAACAGCATTGCTTCTCCCGGGGAGATGGGTATGTTCTTCCCAACGTCTGACGTGCCTGTCTGACCCCTGGTGCCTCAAAGAGCCATCCGTGCTCTGCTGCTATTTCAGGGCAAGCCACCCTCGCATGCTGTTCCGAGAAGCTTTTATGTTTTGAACTTGTCTCTGAAAAGTCTTCCTAGCCTTTGGCACTGCTCCTGATGTGCTGGTGACGCAGGCAGCATTGTGGTGAGGCAAAAGGGAACATCCACCCCTGTGCCCAGGGCTATTGCAAGGACAGGTGCCACTTAAATCCCATTATGTGGACTTAAAGGTTGCCTAGACCTCACGCTGGGTCTCTGCGCTGGGGTAAGCTTCATCCAGAGACAGGAGGGAAGAGAGAGCGGGGGTATAAGATATTTGATTTTCTTTTTTAACGTTTTGCAGGCAGAGCAGGAGAGCTGAAGTGTCGTTGGAGGCTCAGTCAGGAACCCCAACGTTATCACTGTTCTTTGTGCAGTGTTATGAAGATGTAAGGAGCTTTACAGGTGTTTAGCAAATCCAAGTTCAGTGGATTTGGGGGACTGAGATCTGTGTGCATCTTCCTCTTCCTGCAGAGGCCGGCCTCCAAAACAAGCATGAGGTGCCTCCTGAAATAAAGGGCCAGATCCATGGAGTGATGCTGATTTACCTTGGTGAGGATCTGGCCACCGAGAATGCTCCCACCCATTCCTGCAGAGGGGGAGAGGCGAGCGATGCGTGCCACAGCTGGGGCAATCCACAGGAAGGGCCCGGCTCGCGTCCAGAATTGCTGCTGCTGTCCCCCAACCCGGGAGAAGGTGGTGCCTCATTCAGTAGCAGCTCATGCCCAGCCCCGCTTCATGCCCCAGCCTGACCGACACAGCCCTTAGATCCAATCCTTATCCCAAAGTTATGGATCTGGCTTGCTGACTTCCCTTACCTACATTGTTCTAACTTGCCAGAGGCTGTTCACCTTGGAGACCTGCTGCGGATATGGGTACGGCCTGGCACAAGATTTACACCATCTCCCCCGGATTTTCAAGGGCCAGCAAGAGCTCACCAAAACTGCGATGCTTTCCAAGGCTTGGGCCCCTCTCTCGGGGCAAACTCATTACAGGGAACCCTGCCCTTCACAAAGAAGAGAACTCACCCCGGGGCTCCCGCTGGCTTCTCCAGGATTGGCTGGGTTACTGCACTGGATGCCTCGCAGCTCCCATCTCCGCCACTCCAGATTCAGGGATCTGAACCCGACTCTCTTTCGATTGGCTGAGGGCAACAGAGGCCATCGCCCGTCCCTTTGGAACGGCGTTCGCCTATCTCTTAGGACCAACTGACCTTGTTCAACTCTGTTCACATGGAACCCTTCCCTACTTCGACCTTCAAAGTTTTCGTTTGAACATTTGCTTCTACCACCAAGACCTGCACCTGCAGCAGCCCCCCCGGGCCTGTGCCCTTGCCCTTGGCTTTAAGGCGCATCGCAGCGGCTCTCATTGCCCGTGATGGCCGGGTATGGGCCCAGCGCTCCAGCGCCATCCATTGTCAGGGCTGATTGATTTGGCAGGTAAGTTGTTACACACTCCTTAGCAGATTCCAACTTCCATGGCCACCGTCCTGCTGTCTATATCAAGCAACACCTTTTCTGGGGTCTGATGAGCATCGGGATCGGGCATCTTCACTAGGACGTGTATGGCTGGGTGTCACTGGGGCTGCTCTTGGAAGCAAGGCTCAAAGGAACTGGCCCTTAATGGAAGCCACATTTCACTGCACTAGCAGTGCCCCCCTGGTGTGAAACCATCAAAGCTTTACCCTATTTGCACAGCAACTCCCATCAACAGCACCCCCTGCCTCCCCCCAGCACTGCACACTGCAATCTCACTGTAATCTCCTAGCACGCTCACACTACATTCTCATGTAACTACCAATAATCTGGGAGAAGCAGGCACTGCAGATGGAGTGGCTGAACATACAAACCAGGAGCCAGACTTGGGGTCAACAGTCAGTTTGCAAAAGATATCAGCAAATTATTTGCTTCCTCCTGTTTCTGCTGCAGAGAGGCTGGATGACTTCAGAAATGGCCAAGCCGTCCTCGCCTGGGGTTGCAGGATAGTTCAAATGATGAACTTTAAAAAAAAAATATTGAATGGATTATTTCCCAGGATTGTGATCCCAGCCCCATTTGACTTTAATGCAGGTTTGACAAACACTGTCCAATGTGCTGTTTGGAGTTTGTTACAGCTGGTGAATGGCTCGAGTATCAGCAATTACATGTGTGTTTATATATAAACATTTTAGTAAATGCTAAAGCGTGAATTTAGTGTTGGACTGGAAATCGGATCAGTCTGTCAGCTCCGGAGACAGTCCTTTTGTTTCTTCACACATCAGGCCTGGGACGGGCATTGCTGGGGCAAGTATCTGCCAACGGGCCTCAGCCATGCCTTGGAAAGACCATCTGTAGGAGTGTAACGGGCATTTATCCCTTTGGTGGCTTAGCCATTGGTCTTGCCACAGAGTCTTCCCAAAGGAACCAGTTGTGGTTACTGTTTTGTGTCTGAGCCCCAGTTCCACTAGGAGCCAGAATGACACTCACCAAGCTTATTCAGCGTTGGATACTTTGATTGAACGACAATCGAAGAGGGACCTGTTCCTAGCCGCTATCGCGAATTGCAGTATAATGTCTGTGACGGGCACTGAGCAGACACCATCACTGGTCATCCCAAAGCAGGGAAAGTGGCTCTCCAGGCCGAGTATCCCTGAGATAAACTTTGTAGGGAGAGTGAAGATCCCTCACTGGAGCTTTGGGGAAAGGGTTTGGAAAGAGGCAGGAACTGGATTTTGAAAGGAGGGAAGAGATATGGGGGCGAGGGGGTGGATTTCTCTTGGCCTGGCCTGGTTCATCACCATCTTTCCTCTAGCCTGTTCCCTCTCATCTCTTCCTCTTGCTAACTTCCAAGTTCCTTTCCCTTCCCTGCCACCCCCTGTAATTCCCATCTCTGTACCTCCCCAAGAGGCAGGATGATCAGGAGATATTTTGTTGGTCAGATGCAAGTTTTTTCTGGATCACTGAAAATAGCCAGCCTTTCCCTTGCCAAGTTTCCACCCCCTCGTGTGTGGCTGCAGACTGCAGCATTGCAGAGCTGTTCTCCTTGGTTTTATTTTAAGCTCTTACTATAATCCACCAGTTTCTCCTCTTTTGTTGGGGCTGTTTCCGTTCCTGTCCTGACAGTCGAGGTCCTCTTTAATGTTTGGCCCACTTGATACAGTTGTGTTGTCTCTCTGCTCAGGGGCCTGGCTCTGAGGTGATAACAGCATTGAGAGTGGCCTTCGATCGGCTTAATAGCCTCCATGCTAGTTCATCCTTTGGGCAGAAGGAAGGTTGATCCCATGTATTTTTTAAATGTCATTTTCCAGTAAACCACCAAATTATTCGCTGGAAAATGATGTCAGATTAAAAACATCAGTGCACTTCCAAACTGGATGTGCTGCAAACACCTGCCTTCTCAGCAGAAATATACTAGATACACCAGACCCATGCTGAAAGTCAAGTGCCTGGCAAAAGGTGGGTATAGCTGCCAGGGCCAATGGGCAAACCCAGTTCATTTTTGCTTCCCCTCTAAGCTTTCCTTTTCATTCCCAGAGCTATTTGAAGGTATTTATTTGCTCATCGGCATAGCGTCCCTTGTGTACCTTGCTGGCATTGATTTTTGCATCCCAGCTCCATGCAATAAAAGTGTCGAGGGAAAACACAAGGCATGGAAGGAAGTTCCTATTGAAGAAGCACTTCCAGTCGTGGTGCGTGTGCTGGAATGATATGTGCTCTGCTGAGCTACAACAACGGGGCTGGCGAGCTGAGCCAGCGGCCGCGCCTATCGCACTGCTCTGCTGTACAAGGTGCCTTTGCTGTGCTGTGGCAGCGCCATGCAGCTGTTATTCAGAGGCCTCTCGCAGTGTTTTGACACCTGCCTGAGAGCAGCAGCGTTGATCCCCTTTTCAGCATCATTCCAGCCAATATCTGAGGAGCGTTGAATACACAATAATACTGTGTGTCTACATGACTCGTTTCATCCCAGGAACTGAAGAGGCTGTGCCAGCTGGTAGCCTACGAGAGACGGGCTGAGGAGGTGGGTCCCGGTTTTAGTGGGATCTCTTGTTGACCGTCTTAGCAGAGAGACCATGGCTCGAACGAGCATGGAGCTTCTGTTGGACCCTCAGGACTCAGAAGGATGAACAAGGCTGTTGTGCTGGAGCACAGAGTGTGAGCAGAGTCTCTGCATGGACACAAGGGTAAGTGCTAACCATAGCCCTCTGCACTGAGCAAGTGCAAGCCCACTTCCCTCCCCGTTTCCTTGCTCACAAGTTACAAGATGAAGAAGGAGGCAGGGCATGAGTGGGGCGTGTCATGTCTGAGAAGGCTTGGTCCTGAGCATGAGCTTTATTGTGCCAATTCAAACTCGACTGGGCTGGAGGAGGCTCTTAAAAGTACTCCCTCAGGGTCTGGATCGATTCATTGTGTGTGTAAATCCTGCCCCCATTACTGCTGGCTGTTCTGTGGACAGTTAGAGGGCTCTGAGCCATAAGGCTGGAAATCACTAAATTGTGTTTCTTTTAAAGGGTAGCATTCAAACTGTCCAGCAGTGATCAGCTCAGACAGTACTCACTGCCTGAAACCTTTTGGCCTTACACTGATGGAGCAACCATAGGATGTTGCCACTGGGAACTGCTGACTGAATCTGTGTTTACCAAAATAATCTAACCTTTCAGCACGCAGGGCCAGTGACTCTTTCCCCTTTTCTTGGTTATTAATCACGGATTAGTTTTGTGTGGCGCTGTCCTGACAAAGATTCTCCAAGGGAACTGTACAAAATCTCCATAGTGCCGAAAGCAAAGAGTCTCTGTGCTAAACTAGGCTGCAAATAGAAAATCAGGACAGTGAACAGAAAACTGAAATAAATGAAAAGGGACAGATATGAAAGCCAGGGTAGAGGAAGCCAACTCAAAGCCATCTGATAGATGTATAATTGTGGAAGTAATTCCTGGGCATTAGTTGTGTTACAATAGCAAGTAGAGCAGGATCCCATTGGGCTGGCTGCCATATGTACACACAGTAAGAGATAGTCCCTGGCCCAGAGAGCTTACAGACTAAACAGGTGGGACGTGAAAGAGCAGCAAAATGGCTTGTCCAAGGGCACAGAGCCCATCAGTGGCAGAGCCAGGGTTAGAGCCCAGGAGTCTTGGCTCCCAGGCTAGTGTCCTATATACCAGATCTTATTGCATCATATAGTCTATCCCTTGAGCTACTCCCTGGGTTGGAACCTAAATCCAAGGATGAGATCCAGCTCTGCAGTTCAAACCTCTTTGTATGATTGGCTGAACCTGAATTTGGGAAAGTTCAGACTTACCATTGAAGCCTGAGGTTTTGGTTCTATCTATTGCGGGGAGGGGATGGTCTGGATACACAGACCAGATCCTGGGGTTTGGTATGGGCTGAACTCTTCTAGTAAGACCACTGGTACCATAGCAGGCCCCTTAGAACCATGCAGTATAGGCCCCGGTCTGGATTTCTCTCTTTTAGGTATTTATCTGGGCCCCTATTACTGTAGTATTTGAGCACCTCAAAATGTTTACTGTGTATATCTTCCCAGCGCCTCTGTAAGGTAGGGATGTGCTGTTATCCCCATGTTATAGCTATAAAGGAGATGTGGGGAGACAGCAAGGAAAGGATTCGAACTCCAAAGCAGTCTGGCACCAGAACCACTCAGCCACTTTGTCTGATACAAAGAAATGTGCCGGACTCACCAGAATTTGAACTCAGATCAATGGGACCGATCCAGAGTGCTGATCGTTCCACCATGTACTCGGCTGCTGGCTACGCTGAAGTGCAGCTGCCGCCTGTTCTCATCAGTATAAAGGCTAGAGCTGTGTGAAACATGCTCAGTGAAACTTGCCAGCTTTCACCTTTCATGACAAACTCAAAGCAGATTTCTGGAAAGACCCCTGCAGGTTGGATAGCTTGTGCCTGACTTAATAATACTTAGCAATATCGCAATTTTCATGAGTAGATCTCAAAGCACCTTATAAAGGAGTTCAAGTATCATTTTACAGATGGGGAAACAGAGGCACAGAGCCCAAGTGACATGTCCAAGGCCACCCAGCTGGTCAGTGGCAGAGTCAGGCATAGAACTATTAGTCCAGTTCTGTATCCACTAGTCCACATTGCATCTCTGACTTCTGGTTTTTTCTGTGGTGACAGGGGCAGGTGATAGTTCTGCATGATTTTTGGCACAAAAGTAGGTGAAACCCAGGAGCTGCGAGTGGATTTCACTGAGGTTTCTGGTTCATCCGGGGTGTGGTGTTGGCAGATGAGGTGGGAGAGAACCCATGGGGCTCAAAAGCAATAAAAAAGGTGCGTGTGAGCCCCTGCAAAGCAAACCTGGTGAGTCTGGTGCTGCTGTAAAAACCTGCAGGCTGTATCCTGGTTGCTGTAAATCTGGGTAGTTCAATTGAACTCAACAGAGCTATGCTGATCTACCCCAGCTGAGGATCTAGCTCGTAAAACCCATAGTTCTAGTGCTGATGAGAACTATCTGTCCCTTTATGGGTATATTTTCAAGTGTCAGTACCAAGGAGCTCCCATTTCTTTGCCAGCCCTCTGATGTATTCGATTGTGAAGCACGGGCTGGTTGAGTCAGCTGGGGGCAGTGTACTACCAGCAACCTCCCAGCAAACTGTGACAGAGACATTGCAATCCTCAGACAAGCTAAGCCAATGTCCACCCTGTCGGAACTTCCCTGACTTCAACCGAGTTACATCCAGAGGGATTTCCGCCACAGGATGCTGGGCTAAGTTCCTTCCTGGTATAAGTCAGGAGTGTTTTGAAGGATTCTCTTGGTGTTTGCATAGTGCTTTGAGATCCTGAGCTGAAAGATGCCACAGAAAGGCCAGGTCTACACTACGAGATTAAATCGATTTTAGATACGCAATTTCAGCTACGAGAATAGCGTAGCTGAAATCGAATATCTAAAATCGATTTACTCACCCGTCTTCACCGCGCGGGATCGATCCGCGCGGCTCGCTGTGTCGAATCCAGAAGTCCGGTCGTCTAGCTGGAGTTCCGGAATCGATCTAAGCACGCTCTGGGATCGAGATATCGCGTCCAGACCAGATGCGATATTTCGATCCCCGAGCAATCGATTTTAACGCGCCGATCCGGCGCGTAGTCTAGACATGGCCAAAGGAAAGATTATTAGTATTTCTTTATTATTGTGAAATGCATCCAACCCATTTTATTAAGAGCAACTATGTGTATGGATGAAGAGGTCCAGGATACAGCACCGTCAGTGCCAAAACTCTGTTCTGCAGGCTTTTTCTGTCTCCTGTCAGGCTTTAGACTGATATGGTTGAGCTAATAGAAAGACAAGCTTAGTTGAAGACAGTGGGGTGTGAGTCAAAACATCATTCAGCCTTCAGTCAGGGGGGAAGCTGACTTTCTGGATTCTCTGGAGGCTGGACACACATTCCTTTATAGAACAGCTGTGATAACACAACCCACTCCAATCAAAGCATAGAACTAGAATGAAAAAGCTCCAAGCAGTGTACCTGGTTGTCCCCCCAGCCTGCTCAAAGCCTCATCTAAGTGTCTAAAAAAGAGCATTTTTAGGGACAATGAGCAAATGCCCTGTACTTTCAAGGGGTGTTTTGTTAAAGCAGTGTGAGGGATTTCAGCTGAGTGTCTAGGAAGGATCCATTTCCAGACTGCTTTTCCTTCCCATTCAGTGGGTTGCTACCCTTCATCAGAGACTGGGCAAGAATAATGTCACGTCAACTTCAAGCTCTAGCCATGCTCCCAAAAGAGGCTGCTGCACTAGCACTGGGATGTCTTCCTGCTAGCAAAGGGTTGCGGCGGTTTGTGTCTTAGGGGCTGAGTTCATTTGGGTTCCTGGTTTTCTGCAAGGTTTTATTTTAAATGCACAGGAGCATGATCCTGACAGAGCTTTTCTCCCTATGCTAATATTGATGGCTGCCATCTTGGCCAATAGCTCAGGGATTGAACTAGGTATGTTGACAGCTAAAAGCCTGCGCTTGGCATCTTGCGTTAAAGAGCCAGGCTCTGTAGAGTGGGGCTTCATTAAACTCACATCCTCTGAGAGTCAGCTGTAGAGGATGACTCCTAACACACACTCAGCCATGGGTTAGCGTCAGCTCCTGCACGGGTGGAAATATGTCAAGAGACCAGGCCTTGTATTATCTCAGTCCTGTGGATGGATCCCTCCAGTCAAAAGAAGTGCAAATGCCAAGGCACTCGGGATCTCATGGAAACCAGATGTGTTTTCCTGTCCTTCCCCCTGCTCCTCTCTTGTTCTCATGCTCAGGAAAGGGACAGTGACTGAAAGGAAGGGGATGAAATTTATCCAGATAAAAATGGAGGGTGAATTCCCCTGCCGTGCAATCTATGAGCATGTGACAGGCTCCTTGGGGACATGGCAGCACCTGCATTGCTTGGGACATTTAAGACTAACTGATCCAGGTAAACACTCCTGCACTGACGGAGGGGGCTAGATATGATGAGTTCTTTCGAGTCCAGTCCAAGTAGCTTCACTGATCCATTTTCCTTTGCCTCTGCACCAGGGGATAGGGGGAAATGCAGATACAGTTTTCTCCATATGATTAGAACTGAAAACTACTAAATGGGACATTAAGCATTATGTGTTCCAGACCACAAGCTTCCTATAGAGCTGATGATCTCTCTGAAAAGCTAAGTTGGCATTCCTCCAACTTAAAAAAAAAAAAAATCACTTGACAAAATCTGTTTTCTTCCCCCCTCAGTGCATTGTGGTAGGGAGGGCCTGTGGTCCTGGGGCCTGATCCAAAACCCAGTAGGAGTCAGGGAAAGACTCCTATTGATTGCACCAAGCTTTGGCTCGGGCTGCAATTTTCAAACGGTGTCCAGGTCCTATTGAAATCCAGTGAGTTACATGAGCCAGCTGCTTGTGGTGGGTTTGAGGCAGCGTGATGAGGAAGAGGGGAGGGGCTGATGCCATTGAAGTCAGAGGGATTTTTACAGCTGCCATCACTGTCAGTAGGCTCCTGGCCATAGGAGACAGAGACACAGGACGAGGCTGAATCTCTGCCCTGCACCTTCTTCACCCATTTAGATCAGTGGGTGTGAAATGCTGCCCAGCTGGTTCACTCACATTTGATGCTCATGTTGCACCAGGTGGGGGAGAATCAGGCTGAGTGTGATCAGCTATGGCACTTGTTCATTTAAAGTAAATCAAGGTGGTGGTTAAGCAAGGGGCTCTGTTGCTAAATGGTCTTTACTAACCCAGCCTCTGCCCGCAGGTCAGGATCCTGGTCAAACTGCCTCCCAGCCCTTCTCACGGTTCTAATTTTTAAACAAACCCTGGAAATAACCAATTTTAGCTGTTTTGAAACTCTCCTTCCCTCACCCCGCAACCTGGCCAACTTTTCGGTTGAGCTGTGTGCCCAGATTCGTAGCTGGGAAGTTGAAGGATACACACAGACCGCAGGAGCTGAATAATGCAGTTTTGCAGCAAAATGCCTTCCCTGCGTTAAATGAGAGAAGGGTCTTTGAACTAGACAATTTGGACTCAAATACTCTGAACAGCTACATGGTTTTATTTTTTAAAACTGATCAATAAAACACACAGCTTGGAAATGTGTCAGAATTTGTGTAAAACAAACAGTGAATTCCACTGAAATAAACATACCAACAACGGTGTCTAGGGTTTTCTAGGGCAGCACCCTCTAGACACTCCCTGAGATCAGGGCCCCATTGTGCTAGATGATAAGTAAGTAAGAGACAGTTGCTGCTCCAGTGAGCGTACAGTCTAAATAGACAAGACAAAGAAGTATTATGATCCTCATTTAAAGGTGGAGCAAGGCAGCACAGAGGAAGTGACTTACCTGCGATCATACAAGGGGTCTGTAGCAGAGCCCGAAATTGAAATCCGATCTCCTGAGTCCCAGTTTAGGGCCTGCACCACAAGACCACCCAGCTTAGCAGCTAGTAGTGCTCTGATAATAAATCATTCCTGATCCATGTGTGTTAGAAAGACTTGGCCAAATCCTGAAATCCTCACTCAGGCCAGTAGGCTGTTGTCCTCTATAAGAGCCTTGCATAAGTAGAGAACAGGGAGCTTTGATGGTTACGGATCCAGTGGATAGAGTTTCTTCTGGCAGGAGTTTGCAGCTCCCTGTGTCCCTGGTGCATCCATGCCCGGAACCCTCTTAGCGCGCACAGATCATTCTCCGGAGCTTCCTTCGCAGCTGGCTGTGCCCTGCCAGGATTACCAGGGGGCTCATCCCCAAAAAGAGCGAGGCGCAGAAATTTGCAGCCTGAATCAGGAAGGGTGCGGCGGGCTAGCTGGTGAAGCTGTGATAGCCGACTGCCAGCGTGTTGGTCCCCCAGCAGCCCACAGAGAGAACAACCAGGGCCAGGATGACCTTGGCAGCTCTCCACTCAGAGGCAAACCTGGCCACCCCGTTCTCAGCCCCCATGGCTCTCACGTGCCCCTTCAGTTTGTGCAAGGTGTACATGTTGGTGCCCGACATCAGGACCATGGGCATGGTTTCGTGGATGACTAAGGAAGCTGTGGCATAGGCCGGCCCGCTCTGCTGGGAAGGGAAAGCCCATGTGCAGCCCAGCAAAGGCCTGGTGGTACTGCTCACTAGCACTGGGGGGAGAGTGGTATTCCCAGCTGCATGGCTGGAATACACCAAGGCAGGAAGAGAGTACAACGCATTCACCATCCAGTGGGCAGACACAGCGATAGCTGTGTCCCTGGCCCCTCTGGCTTCCCTAGCCCTTAGGGGATGCTGCTTCCTTATAGTTTGGCAATGGAAGATGCTCAGGCAGGAAGTGGCCCAGGTGCTCATAGCTCTCAAGAGCACCCAGGTGAACATGAAGACCCTACACCAAGCGGCGGACAAGGAGAGCTGTAGCCCCAGGTCAGTTGTGAAGATCAGCGTGTTCCGCAGTGCTGTGAGAAGGAGGTTGACAGTGGAGAGGTTGGCCAGGAGAAGGTCAGAAGCAGCCATGGTGCCATGCTTCACAGTCATGGCAAGGACCGTTAGGAGAACCAGGCTATTGCCCAGCAGGCAGAGGAGGACCAGAGCACCATACAGAGTCACCTGCACCACATTGCCCTGAGACAGTGCATCCGATGTCATTGCTCTGGCATGCCCTGAAAGCCCTGTGAAAGCAACACAAGGCAGATCTGTTATATCCAAGTACCCGTGCCAGCCTGGGAAACCCACCTCTTCCCAGAGCCGGGCACCTTGGCTGTTGAGGCATTCAGAGACGATCCCATCATTATGCCTCCAATCTGTTCTGCTTCTCTGGGATCAGGACAGGGGCTTCACCCTCAACCCACGTTAACGAAGACTCCCAGCAAGGGGCCAGTTGGGTTGGGTTTTTTTTTTATGTGGATGTTATTTCTGGGATCTAGCCAGGGACACACATGGCCAAACTCGTTACACCTGGGCCACTGAATAACCTGAGCAAGGCAACAGCTTTTGGTCACTACTGTCCTAGAGCAGATTCAGAACAGTGACCTATATGTGAAAGGCTCTGGTATCTACCACCAATTCTCAAATCCCAGGAATGTAGATTCCACTTAGATAAAGGGCCCAAGTGACAGCTCATCAGTCACTGTCTTAGATCCACTCACCTGTGTGTTGGGGTCCTGGAACCTGCACAGAAAAGCAAAGGCCCCTCTCCTTCAGTACTTACCATTCTTCCAATTCCTCTCTTCTCTGGTCCGCTTGCTTGTTTGTGTGAACTGGTACTTTTGCTGACTCCACTAGTTTTCCACTCATTTCATCTGCTCATCAGATGCTTAGCAACTAAACAAGCATTTATACAGCCCACTGATTCACCAAATGGCTACAGCTGGGACTTTAAAGGCCTGTGACTCCAGATTGATCCTCCTCCCTTGCTAGAATGAGACAGAATAGGCCTACAAAGAATTGCATTGTCTTTCTTTAACACTGGGAGTAGAGTACTAAAAGCCAGTCGGTGGGAAGGAGTTTGCCAATCTAATATAGTTGCACCTCTCAGCCAGTGGTCTTGGAGAAGTTAAAACCACTGATGCTCCCAATGTCCCCTGAAGCAGGTAGGTATGTACCTTTGCATCTACTTTACACCCGGATAGATGGGGAGGCACAGAGTGGTGCAGAAACAGGACAACCTAGGGCAAAACCAGGCCTGGAACCCAAGCATTTTGACTCCTGTTGCCCTGCTTTAAAGGCTAGCTCATGCTGATGACTCAAATTTTCTCACGGGAAGCGTTGTGTTTGCAAGAGGGATTTGCTTCTGATGCATTTCAGCAACAGGCTTTGTGCACATTTATCCCGAGGGCAGCTCTCCTTTACAGCAGTCTGATCTCCTCCCTGTGTTTGAGAGGACCCTGACTCTAGGCCCTTTGTTCTCCCCTTCACCTCAACATGGCAGTGGTCGGGTGACCCGCTGAGGAAGGTTTAGGGAAGATCATGTTGTAATGTTACACCCCATATTCTTCAAAATATGGTTACCATATGAATATGGTATAACTAAGATATACTTTATGCAAGATAGGTCTAGTAAGATATCATTGGAAGGGTTATAATTTATTGAATGTGTTTATCCAATTTCTACACATGTATCATTTTTGTATCTGAAGCAGGGAATATTGACCATGTCTCTGTATTTCAAATGGGCTATGCTGGATGATGCCAAACAATATTAGTGGCTTATTGAGGAAATACACACGAGCACAAGGATTACCCCAGGGATGGTGTGCAATAGAAACCTCTCAGAGATCACGCTACACAGTGGGAACTCTTTGACCCGGGTCACAGCAAAAAGGCTTTCCAGCAAGAGTGGGGACGCTATAAAAGAAGGACAATGACAACATGAGGTGTCTTCATTCTCCCTAAAACAACACACCTGGAATCACTTGAGGAACAAAGACTGAACAGTGGGAAGCCATGGTCCCAGGCTGGAAGGATTTTTAGCCTGTGTAAGAAAACATGGGAAAGCCAAGGCGGCTTGTGCCTTAAGAATCTGCCAGCCTGTTTATCACTCAGGGTGAGAATTTGCTAATCTGTATCCTACCTATCTAGTGTGTTAAGATCAGTTTGTGGCTTTTGTTTATTGACTAAGGCTATCAGCTTTGTTATGTTTGCTATCCCTTCAACTACTTAAAATCTACCTTTTGTAGTTAATAAACTTATTTTGTTTATTATTAAACCCAGTTTATGTGATTTTTAATGGGGGGGGGAAGAAGTCGTGCACATCTCTCTTCACGTTGAGGAAGAGGGTGGATTTTTATGAGCTTGCGCTGTGTGGATTTTTCTATACAGTGCAAGACAGTAGTATTTTTGGGTTTGTTTCCCAAAAGGGATGGGCACGTGAGTGCTGGGGGAGCCTTCTCACACAGAGCTGACTTGAGTTTGTGTCTTCAGCGGAGTGTAGGCCCACCTGTGTCTGTGTGCTGCAAGAGGCCGGAGAACCTAATTCTTTAAAGCAGGGAGAGGGAACCTAGGCTAGTTCAGCAGGAGGGGCTCAGTGAAATCCCAGCACATCAGGTGGCATCCCAGAAGGGAGGTCCAACCCGTCACACATGTTTATTCTGCCACATTAGCGGGTTGCCATAATACTTCTGCCCTACAGCAAAGGAGAGGATATGGCATGTGCTGGTATGGAGCGCCTCTTGAGCAGACTCAGCAGACTGGATCACACCATTGTAATGGATCCAGCCTTAAAGGTGACCTGCAAAAGAAAAAGAAACGGATTATACCCCCTTTTTTGCTTCTCTTTGATGGATAAAGAACGGCTGAAAGGATTTTTCCTGGTCGTTCTTACCCTAGCAACATGAGATCTCTTCTCCGCTATTCTTGCTCGAGGACTCCATGGAGGCCTGGAGAACTAGGACATGGCAAGAAGTGAGAGGCTAAAACCTGAACAGTTCTTGTTGTAGAAACCCTTCAGGGCAGCGACTGTCTCTTTGTGATTTTGGGGTCTAGCACTGTATTTTAGGGTATGCCTTCACTGCAGAAAAAGAGTGTGTTGTTACCTTGATTAGCAGCGCAGGTGCCTCCCTTGAACTGCTAACCTGAGTTAAAAGCCAAGTTGCCATATCTTCACTTCCAGTTTAACCCGAGTTTGGTAACCTGAGCTAAGAACACACCCGTGTGCAGTGAAGACCTACTCTTCGTTTTGCCGATGTTTTTGCTGACTCTCCTTTAGCCTCCGCTGCACCTTTCCCTCTCAAATCATTTTGTTGGTCAGTGGGAATTTCCAAGCATCCCAGCCCATTCTGATAATGACCCGAGCTCTGTCAGCCAATCACTACATCCGCTGTATGCGATTCAGCTCCTCTTGGAGTAAAACAACGCCGCCGGCTCTCCTTCTTTGTAAAGACAGTTGAATGGCAGGTTGGCTAGTGGAAATGCTGATGGTGGTGTGGGGCTGCCCGCTCTGTGAGCGCCGCTTCAGCTTCCCAAAGCCCTGCTACTTAGCATGGCCTTACTGCAGCCCCCTGCTAATGCTCCTCTAACTGCTTCATTTGTCTGTGTGTTAGCAAAGCTGCAAGGCCGTGTTAGCTGGCTTCATGGATGGTAGCTCTTGATAATCACACAGCTTATGGAAGTATCCCCCACTAATTATACCAGGACTTGCTCTCCCCAAGCATGATCGCCTGGCCTGCAAAGGACGGTGGGCTCATTCCACTGGGCCTAATGCAAACTGGGATGTGTTGCTCTATGCTGCTGTCACCCTGCTGCCAAGCTTCTCTCAGCTTTGGCATCTAACTGAAACAAAGCCTGGTCCTTCAATCATGGATGGCACAGCTCTAATCTTGGGGGTTTTGTGATTAAATCTGGAACGATATCACCGGTGTGGGCCCGATCCTACAGTCAGTGCTCGGGGGGTTGCAGAGAGGCTGGCTACAATATTGTTGTGGCGCTTAGGTCCTGTTCCCGCTGCGCATGGGCCCTTGAGATGTTCAGGGCATCAATTCCTGTCTGTCGCCAGCTGTCTGAAGTGCTCAGAAGAGGCTCCAGGCCTCCGTGGATGCGAGGAGCAGAACTGAAGGTGGTGCTGTGGTTGGGAGCCAGGATCCCATGCGAGAAATCTGCTCCTTTCAGATGGGCACACGAGGAGCCACAGCACAGCTGGCTTCTTGGCAGGTGAATTTTGAATGTCGAGTGGAGGCTGTGTCTGGGCTGCTTTGACCCTTGTTTGTCTCAATCCTGATGAGATCTGGTTGGCGTTGTTGGCAGGTATGGGATCCCACCTCCGCCCCTCGTCCTCGATGTGCACATCAGCGCAGGGACGTGCCTCTCTCTTCCTAGGGAGACAACGGGGCTTACTTACGTGTCTGCTTGTTGACATGCAAACAGCACCTGCTTCTATGAGTCACGTCTGAAATCACTTTGTGCCTTTTGATGGCACCGTCCCCAAAGCTGCTCTGAGAGGATGTTCTGCCAGCTCCAGGGCCAGCTGTGCTGCTCAGACAAAACAGAACAGCCCTCCAGGGCTTCTGGTGAGTGACTTGCTGTGTCATACGCCAGTGCTCCCAAAACCCTGGCACTGGTGTGGCCCGGGGCTCTCCCCTCCTTGTGGCCTCTGCTCCATCCCACCAGCAGTGACACCTTTACCCTTTCACTGGGCCCTATATGCTGCTCCCCTGGCATATAGAGGCAGCAGAGGGTTTCAACAGAATTCCCACAGCATGGGGCCGACACACATGGCCCTATGCTGGCCCCGCTCCCACTAGACCTAGTGACTTGCTCTCTGGATACTCTGGGCTACAGCGCAACTCATAGACAGCGCTGGGCAGGGGGCCAGACGTTAGGGCAACCGTGGGGGGGTGGCAGTATCTGGGAGGCACAAGGCGGGGGGTCAAAGCCTCTCTCTCAATCCCTCCTTCTGAGCTGTGGCTTCTGCATCTGCCTCCTGAGAGGGGCAGTGTGGGGCCTGACTCATCCTGGGAACACTGACGCAAGCTGAGACCGGGCAGGAACGTTTGCACCGAACACAGAGCCGAAGGGTCCAAATCAGAGCTTTTAACAGAGATGTCAAGAAACATTTCTGTTACTCTCAGGTGTGCTCTCAGCTCCTGACAGGGCATCTGTAATAAAGCCTCCTGTCCCAAACCTGGACTTTAGCGTCCAAAATCTGGGGCTTTATTGAAACTCCCCCAAGCTCACTACCAGCTTGGATATTCTCGCTGCCACCAGGTCAGGAATTATAGGGCCTGACCCCCCTTTCCTCTCTCTGGTGTC
>NC_133791.1:6782441-6830578 GCF_003597395.2 Chelonoidis abingdonii
GTATACAAATTCCCTCCCCTGACTTTAAACAATCCAGTTCTCTGATTGGTCCTCTGGTCAGGTGTTTGGTGACCCTTTCCAGGTAAAAGAAACTTAACCCTTACCTTACCTATCTACTTATGACAGCATCTCCTGGTTTCAAGCAGAGCTGGCATCTTGACAAAAGTGAAACGGTTTCCCCGAGGTAAAGTTGGAAGGTGACGGTCACAGGGTTTTATGTTGAACTAATGGAGTTGGGTATTCAGAACTCTGTCTCCCTTCACACACACAGTCCTGCAGTGCGAATTCTGTCCTCCTCTACTGGCCAAGGGGCAAGGATCACACATGGAATCAGCTTGGCACAATTCTTTCCTTTAGCTTTGAATAATAATAATAATTAATAATAACACCTAGTTTTATCTAGTGCTTTTCATCAGTGGATCTTAAAGCACTTTACAAAGGAGGGTGGTTTCATTATCCCCATTTTACAGATGGGGAAACTGAGGTACAGAGAGGTGAAGTGACTTGCCCATGGTCACCCAGCAGGCCAGGGAATAGAACCTAAGTCTCTGGAATCTGGGTCAAAAAGCTTTTTCCAGTAGGTCACACTGCCTCCTTGTGTCACTCATACATGATGGGTGCCCTTTCACCACTAAGAGACTGATTCAGGGCAACAGGTCCATTGGCATAGATTTAATACACCAGCCACCATCTTTGTAAGAGCTGGATTACCTAACTCTTTCATCCAAGCTGTTCTGGTGCGATTTAAATCCCCACAGCATGAATCCAGCCACCTGTCACCTTCGTTCACTTCCCTGTGTACGGAGAAAACATGTGACAGGCTTTTAATAATTGATGGTCTTTGTTAGCTAGCTGTTTCTCACACAAACTATCCTATATTTATTTTTCTCCTCCAGTTCAGAGTTGCCTTGTTTCATTTGTGCTCTGGCTGGAAAGAAGAGCTGCCGTTACACAGAGATACATTTGTTCAAAGCAATGATTATGTTTACACAGGTAACATCTAAACAAGTGCTTCACTTCCCTATGTGTTGCAAACAGCTAATTAATCAGGAAAATATTAACAGCCACTTTTTTTCTTTGAGCAGTCGGTGCTGTGATATGGTGCTGCAAAATGCAGGAGTTGATTGAGCCCTAAATAATTGATAACACTAGAAATCATGTCTGTGAGTGAGAGTGACAAGCGCATATTAGGTGGGTCCCTTTCTGAATGGAAATGGGCTGCTGTTATGCACCTGGAAGCTGAGCTCAGTAAGTGTAGATGGCAGCTCAGAACTAACCCCAAGGAATTCTGTTCAGTGAAACCAGGCGCAAGTAAAGTGTGCAGTTCTTTGCAACAACTGGATTTCAGAACCCGGGATAATGGAGTGCTTGGGATTATCCTGGCAAGGTTATTTTTTGTTCTGTATTGCTAGGGGACTGAGGTTCTGGGGTGGGGGGACATCCTGCAAGCCACCTGATTCTGTTCCCCTGCAGCATGTGTGTCCTCACTTACACCTACACTAATGCAAAGAGAGTGTCGAATTAGCAGCCAGAGACCTCAGCAGAGCTCACAATCCTATTCTGTCAGGAGCTGTGCATGCAGCGCCTTCCCCAGGTGACTAAACAGTGGGAAGGTGGCAAGATGGAGGCACAGGACAAAGAAGCCACTTCCCCAGCTCACACGGCAAGTAAGCTGCCCAATCAGAATGGGGATATTTTACACTCACTTTGCACTGGGATAAATAACACCAGGAGCTGGGCAGTGCACCTGTGAGGTGCGGGGGACCCTCCACACTCCCAGTGGCTCCAGGGGAGGCTCCAGATGTTTAGCGCCTTGATTAGCAAGGGAGTTCACCCTTCCCCAGCTAGCAATGTGGCCAGGCAGGCTGTGGCCCAAATTCCACGTTGCTTCTTTCTCTCCTTTCCTACCAGCCACCAGCTGCACGCTCCACTTCCACTTTGAAACTTGCCAGATGTCCCTGCTGGGAGGTGAGGAGATGAAAAGGACAGGAGGTGGGGAGGACGAGGAGGGTGTACACTGGGGCACTGAGAATGCTAGAGCCCTGCTTTGGGGACTGTTAATTAAAAGTTAAAATAAACTGTCAGGGGAGCCTAGGCTTGACTTTGACCAGCTAAATCAAGCAGAAAGGTTTTCCTGTGCATCTCCCCTAGGGGAATATCCTTGGTCAGGTCGGGGTTAACTTCAACCTCTTTTTCCTAATCAGGACATACCTACAGAGTCCTCTTCTGGGGTGGTGGTAAGAAGCTCCCCAGAGCTCTGGCTTTTGGCATCTGCATACTGCTGACGTGAACAGGGCTGTTCTCCTCTCTCAGAGCTATTGTTTCAGGCTCTCTGCAGACTCAGGCAGGCAGCACTGCATAAATCACGGTCAATTCCTATATTCAGATTTTTTTTTCACAACCATGAGAGCGAGAATCTTAATTTCTCTTTTGAACAAAAGCTGAGATTCTGACATTCATTTCTCCAGGAGCTGGAGCCTGAGGCCCAGGCATATGATGTCAGTGCTGTCACACGACCATGCACATCAGGGGCACTCTTTGGGTAGGAGAGGGCTGGAAAGTGCATCCTGTGTGATGAAAGGTGCCATATGCCTGGATTAGTAATAAGATAGAAGTGTTTTGCTGAGTAGGGCGCTCTCTGCACGTCACCCCGGGATATGGCTATGAAGTTGTCATTCTCTGTGTCGGGAGTCTGCTCTCCAGTTTGGACTCGGAGTAGTTTTCATTGCTGGATTCAGCTCTGCTTAGTGTTCAATGGCAGCCTCGCGCCAAGGCACTATTGCAGGTGACTGATTTGTCCATCTAATGGCCCTCTGGGAGGGTCAGACGCCCACTGAGGGAGGAAACAATACCAGGTGGCCTTTCTGTGGATAATCCCATCAGTGCTGTAGCTTCTGGCTAGCAAATGAACAGCAACACCTGCCTACCAGCTGCCACCGAAGGTCCTGAGGACTGGTTGGTCTTTCAGCCCTGTGCTCATTTCCTGTCTCGGGCCAACTCTTCCTGCTTTAGGGCCTATTCCACTTCTTTAAGCAGGTGCCACTTGCCTGCTGCCTGCGCTAATAGTTGTTCTGGTTCTCAGGGTAGTTAGAGCTGCAGCAACAGAATCAAACAAGGTTCTCCCTACCCCTGAGTATCCTTCTTGAGTCCTGCCTTGTGTGCAGGGGGCTGGACTGGACGACCTATTGTAGGACTGGACAGGACCTCATGTCTACGATTCTGAGCTGGCGGGGCCATTTCAAAGAGGGAGAGAGCAGTTTAATCTTGGTGGCTCATTTGGTCCTTACCCCCTCCCTGCTGAAAGTGCCAGCTGTCATAGCACCAGAGAAGGGTGCGGTTAATGCACAGGACGGGGACTCAGCAGAGCGGCGTTCAATCCCAGCTTGGCCACACGTTCCCGGTGGGATCTTAGGCAGCATGCCCAGTGCCAGTGCACTGAACTCTGAAAATCTGCCCCTTCATCACTCTGCACCCTCTCAGTAAAATGGGGATAGTATTAATATTTCCAAGGACAGCTGCAAGGATAGATTCCTTCGTGTTAGCGAGGTGCTCAGATTTATGATGGGCTGGGCCACATAGATAGAGTATGTGATGTGGGCAGTTGCCAGTCAGGAACTGACTGAGATCTGCCAAACTCATTTCACCCACTACATCTGCTTTTTAAAAAGGAAAGGCTGTGGCAACATGCCAGCTGGGAAAGTATATCAGACAATATGAGGAGAAGCCCAGTGGCAGAAGAAACGATCTGTTATATTTCTCTGGCTGCAAGGTACCGGTAAGAGGATTTATCTGGCTGTAAAAGCTGTGACTTATTGTTTTAATATTTTACCAATGTTGCTGCATATTTAACCCCACTAAATGAAGGAACCTGTTAATCTTCCTTCCCAGAATGTTTTACAAGGGGCCTCTGCAGCAGTATCCGCAACAACTGTGCTATTTCACAGCAGAGTGTAAGTAGTGCAGGGGAACTCAAAGGGAGTGGCAATGCGTCTCTAGCATCGCAACAGACAAAACCATGCTGGGTCACTAGGTTTGTTTCTATTCCACTGTGACTCTGGGAGAGAAGCATGGACTACCAAGCAACCCACTCGGCCCTTCCTCTGTTTAATGCACTCATTGGATTAGCAGCCTTCATTCATCCGTTGCTCAAAAAGGACCAAGTCCCGTTTCCCTTACAGGATTAGTCCACTGTTGTCATCCAGCTTTCTATCCTGAGTAAATTGAGCAGGGCTATCTGTTCCTGTAGGGTGAAATGATTGCAAGCTTCTGAGGGCAGGGACTGTCTCTTTATTCTGTTTGTACAGCACCTGGCACCCTGCGGTCCTGGTCCAGGTCTAGTGCTCCCAGAGGCATCTGCAATAAAAAGAATTAATGATAGTATTCCCCTGAGCAGAGGGTCAGCTCCACCCGTCCATCCATCTCTAAGGCTGCCATCACCACGGTATCCGTCTCCTATAGATTCAAAGAGGACTATGCTTTCTTCACCTGCCAGGCGCTGGGTGTTCTGTTGAGAATGACTGTGTGGGAAGGAGGATGGCAGGCAGGTTTTGCAGATCGCTCCGAGGCTTGTGATTTTTCTCACTTCTTCCAGCTGCGAGTTCCATGTGTCTGGGCCAGCTCCTATGAAGGTTCTGTCTCATGCCCATTGGCTGACTACCATTGTTCCAGTTGAACACAGCTGTCATTGGAATTATGGTCACAGAGGCCATCTCTGTACTAGCCGGGATCAAAACAGGGCTTGAGGAGGAGTCAAATGGGTTTGTGCTGGCCCTGCACTGGGGTGATTTTTTTTTGGTTTTGGGAAGTCCTTTCCTAAATGGATGTGGGATGGAACCTGAGGGCCTTGCTCTACCCCTGTGTTACTCCAATTTTATGCCAGTGGAAGTCTACTGAAAACAATGGAGTTGCACTGATGTAAAACTGGAATTCCATTGACTTCACACTGGAGGTGAATTAATCTTGTTCCAACATGTTATCCATTGGCTGAGATTTCTTGTGCTCCCTTTCAGTTCCCCTCACGTATTACACTCCTCTGAGAAGTGTCACTGTTGTGACTAGTCAATGGAGATGCATACAGAGATTTGGGGTTGGTTTGTTTGATTAGCACGTATCATCCACAGAAATACTGCATTGAAAGAGTATTATCAAGGTTCCAATGTCAAGCACTCAAAAGCTAGGAAATGCCAGAGTTAATGCACCTTTAATTTAGCCCTTGTGTGTATAAGCATTTTGATACAGCCACTAATTACATGATCAAATACTATTTTTCCACCTGTTTCATTCGGTGCACAGGATGGAACTGCTCTGGGGATAATTTTTCAAAGGCTTATTTCTTGTCCAGATGTGGGCAGATTTTCACAATGATGGGCAAAAAGCATGTGCCTGCCAAATTTCAAGTCCCTGCTCCAAAGCCAAGAGACTTGTGGACTTTTCAAAGAAATGGGCACCAGAATTTGTAAACATGAGCAAAGCAAAATATTTTCCTCAGCCTCATTTTTGGAAATGTCCAAACTACTTTGGCTTAAATTTTCCAAAAAACTTCAGCCTGAGGCAGAAACTTGGCATTGAACATGCACCGCAAATAGTTTAAAATTTGGCAAAGCTATCAGCAACTGAAATCAGGGGCTTTTAATGGGAACTGTTGTGCAACCTTAATAACTGGCCATCTCATACCAGTCCCCTCCCAATATAATATAGATGGGGCTATATGTGTTCAGGAATAGAAAGAGTTCCATTTTTTTCAAAAGCAGTCAGGCAAATAACCCCATGCCCATAATTAATTAGCTGTGTACAGAAATATTTGCATAGCTTTGAGAAACTGTCACCGAATCAATGACATTTGCCATTTATTTTGCATGCTCCATAGCTATTATGCCTCACTCCTCCTATCACGTTCCTGTCCTGTGCAGCTCTACAATGTCTCTAAATGATGTACTTGGCCTGAGTGCTTTCTTCCAGATGAAACAGCCTGGAAGAATTGGATGATTTGAATCCACACTTCCTCATTGGAACTCATCAACATATTTGTTCTGTCTACTGCCATGTATAAAACATCTAGTGTACTTGGCAGAAACTGCTTGAGACCATTAAAGAGGGAAAATGGACGCAGGGATTAAAAAAAAAGTAAATAAACATCAAGCATTTCTGCCCCAATTGCAAACGAATTCGTGTGAACTAGAAGCTAGACATGCAAATGTGTCATACAAGTGGAGATAAGGCATCGTATGACAGAGAAGGTATAAGATGGAAGCAAGAAAAGCTAATTGCTGGACATTTCATACCACATACAACACCAGGTCACACACTATGTGAATGACATACTGACAGCAGAATTAGAATAGAGGGAATGTATACCAGAGCTGTACTTACACAGACACACGAGTACCAGGATACTAGTTAATACCACCCACTTTATGATTATTTGTTGGTTTATACTGGATGTTTGCAAGCTTCAGTGAGTTCACCAAGTATTTATGCCGTGACAGTGAAAACCAAAGGAATATTAACTAATGAGTCACCACTTAGAACCCCCTACCGTTTTCAAAGCGGTGCTCCACAGAGTTAGCATGATTCTAATAATAAATAACAAGTTACACACTGCATATATGTTATGCCTGGACTACCAGGATTGCAACGCACTTTAGAAAGGTGTGGGAATGTTATCACCCCTATTTTACAGATAATGAAACTGAGGCATAGGGTGGTTCAGGTGAATGCTGTCTAATGGGGTGCCCAAAGTAAAGCTCCTGTCTTCATATTTCAGCACTGAAATAAGTGGTCTGATTAGGTTCAGAGCCAGTGTACTCAGCACCTCTTGCTATCATCAGCCCCTGTCCTAACTTAGCCCTGGCACAGAGGTCAGGCAGAGGGTGTGGCCACTTGGAAGGGATTTACGGTTGCCAGCAAGAAAATATTCCTGATGAAGAATGTCTGAATGAGTAGATCTGTTCTCTAGCATTCGGTAGATATGTCTCTGGAATCTGGAACACTGAAAAGATAAGGAACAAATTAGTATTTAAATATATGAAACCATTCTAGTAGCCGAGGTTATGTTTACGAGGACTTGCAAGAAATGGCTTCCCAGCCTTTTCCTTTCACATATTTTATCAACCTAAATGAGTATTGCACATGAAAATCTGCCAGGGAACTCTGTCCGTGCTGGTGTAATTAGCTAGCAGGGCTTACAGCAGGCAGCCTTGCTGCTTATTATCTTAGGATTCTAGAGGTTGTGTTATGGCATGAATCTGTACTGCATCAGAATGTTATCGCCTGGTAGAGCTTGTGACATGCAGTATCCGGCTGCACTGCTCTAACCTTTGAAATGTTCTGGATCAAATTCATCCCTGCCATGACTGCAATTAAATCAATTGGGGTTACACCCGGCATGACTCTCTCTGGCCTCTCTGTCTCTTGATAGACTGGGATCCCACCTTTGTCGCAGGCAGGAAAGGTACATCGTGATCTTGCAGCACCCAAACAGGTCATTTTAATATGCACTCCTGGGGTCCAATTCAGCTCTGGTGTATGCAGGTGCAGCGCCAGGCAGTTGCACCTGCTTACACTGAATTTCTGAATTTGCCCCTCTCCCACAACCTCTTTGACTCCTTTCTTAAACTGGTTTGATGTATGGACGCACTCCATGGGAAGCAGCCCCTGCCCTTTGCTCTCGCCAGGGCCGGTTCAACCCATTAGGCGACTGTGGCGGCTGGATCTTTGGCCGCCCTGGTCATCGTTGGCATTTAGGCAAAGGGAGCTGGGGCCAGGGGGCACGGGGAGGGCCACCTGCAGCAAGTAAGGTGGAGGTCAGCACGCAGGGGAACCGCTCCCTGCCCCAGCTCACCTCTGCTCCGCTTCGTCCCCTGAGCACGCAGCCCCGCTCTGTTTCTCTCCCTCCCAGGCTTGCGGTGCCAAACAGCTGATTGGTGCCGCAAGCCTGGGAGGCGGGAGAAGTGGAGTAGCGACAGCGTGCTTGGGGAGGAGGCAGAGCAGAGGTGAGCTGGGGCAGGGAGCTGTCGCATGGCTTCCCAGGCCAGGGGGAGCTGCTGCGGGGGGGAGGGTCTCAGGGCAGAAGGGGGTGTGGAGCTGCCATGGGGGGCCCGTCTTAGAGCAGAGGGGGTGGAGGGAGGCACAAGGTGGAAGTTTCGCCTAGGGCATGAAACATCCTTGCACTCGCCCCGGCTCTCGCTGCACCGGGACACGGTTGATTAATACATGTATGACACCAGGCTAGTCCAGGAGCCCCCACTGAAGCCAAGGAAAGTTTTGTTTTTGACTTCTGCGGGGCTAGGATTTCACACTTCCACTGTGGCCCTCCCAAACTCACACAGCTAGGGGATGCAACATGCCCTGGCTCTACTGGAGCAGTGCAGGGAGGGAGGACCAAAGCAGACAGGCCCTTGTGAAGATCTCCCTGACAGCTGCCTTCTCTCTATGATGTCAGGGGGGCTCCCATTTGAGTGCCCCTGCTGATCTCCATGGGGGCCGCATGTGAACAGGCAGAAGCTGCTCATGTATAAGCTGGTTCTTCCCACGTTATTCACCTCCTCTTGGGCACTGTATGCCAGACAAGAAGCCTGCTGTGGGGGGAAACATCAAGAGGGCTTGAGGGATTGATTTAGGAAAGTAGCTACCAGGAGGTAAATATGCCTGGCATAGATTAGCTGGGGGCAGGACGTCTGAAAGGATCTGTGGGGGTTTGTTTCAGGAGTGAGTGGGTGAGATTCTATGGCCTGCATTGTGCAGGAGGTTGGAGTAGATGATCATGGTGGTCCCTTCTGACCTTAAAGTCTATGATTGTATAAGAGGCAGAGGAATTGTCTGGGGCGCAGTAAGGGGTAGTAAGTAGGACAAACTGGAGTCCCGTCAGAGAAGGAAAACTTGGTCTGAGGATCAGGAAAATGGTTCTATCTGATTGTGGGATGTTTCCCCAAGCCAGGCACCTGACAAAGTTCCATTACTTCAGAACCTAAAAGCAGCCTGCACAACTCACTAGCAAAAGTCCCACAGTGAACAATCCTGGAGGAAATAAGCCCTCGCTCTAGATTACTTCAAAGAGGTTTTTTCCAGTGTCTAAATTATGTAAACTGGCCAGGAGAGTCACTTTCCACGAGCTTTGTCGTTGACATTTGTGTACAACTCAGACTTCATGCGACTGTAATTGCTCCGTGAGATCAGATTGTTCAGGCAGTGCTGCTGGCTAACCCATGCAGCAGGGTGCAAGAGAGGAGGGGCTGGTGCTTATTTGCCCATTGGGCAGGGTTTGCAACTCTCTAACACAGGTGCCTATGTGTATTTTGTCTGACAATTTCGCCTTTTGAATTTCTGCGGAAGGGAGAGACAATCAATCACCATTTAAAGCCACTCTTTGACTTTTCCTTTCAAGGCTCTTTTGTGGGTCAGAAGACTCGAGCTTGAAACTCTAGGCCAGTAACAATTTTTCATGTTTAAAGATTTCTGTGTAATTAGCTTAGTGTCAACTTGATTGTTGGTGAGAGAGAGAATTTCTGACAGTGTAATATAGAATGGAGGCTGATTTACATTTCTGTAGCTTCATTTCTTGCAAGATAGAGGAACAACTGCCATTAAATGTATCCAGTTGGCTTTTTCCAGCCACTGGGGATGTATACCCAGACAGAGGCTGCTGAGGGCTATCAACTAGCCTTAGGCTCTTTAAAGGAATAGTTGAGTGGTTAATGCTATCTCTGCCCTTGCTTAGCAAATCATAATAGATCTCAAAGAACATACATTGCACTGCTGTGACAGATATATTTTAAAAGGTTGCCATTACAAATGTACTGTACAGTAGAAACAAGGCATGGGGTCAAATTTTCAAAAGCACCTAGATGGTTGCGGAGCATTAGTCCTATGGAAAATCAGTGGGCCATTTTGAAAACCCCACCATCAATGACTGACCCATCCAGCTGGCCACAGTTATATCGAACCCCAAGAAAATAGGAGAGAGGAGGAGGAGCTCTTTGATCACTCCTGGGCATGTTGGTTTACAAAGTTCTAACTGAACTTCCGGGACTGACACCCTCATTAGTGACTGGCCAAGGTAGCCAACAAGGGATCTGTCCAGCTCACCACGCAGTGCATTCTGAAAAGCTGCCTCAGGTTTTCATAGACATCTAGGCAGTGCGAAATATTTGTGTGTCCAACTTTAGTGAAAGCTTGCCTAATACAAAGGAATGAATGTTCCCAGAGAAGCTTAGACCCAGAACCACTAAATTTCAGCACTAGAGTTGAAGATTTCACACACATCTACTAACAGTGGGAGCCATCCTGGTATAGTAGAGAACACCAGACTAGGAGCCTGGGGTCTGTTCCTGGCTCTGCCACTGACTTTCTAAGTGACCTTGGATGAGTCACTTCCTTTCTCTGTTTCTCTGTTTCCCTTCCCTCCATTTGTCTGTCTTGTACCCCAGTCACAGACTGTCTCTTTTTATGTGTGCGTAGCAACTAGCATGATGGGATCCCAATAATTAATAACCCACTCCTATTTTTGTCTAGCAACTGTGGCTGGACTCTGAGAGAGCAGAGGGAAAGGGTAGGTTGTATTCAGCTAGGATGGGTCGGCAACCTTTGGCACACGGCTCGCCAGGGTAAGTACTCTGGCGGGCTGGGCCAGTTTTTTTACCTGCTGCATTGGCAGGTTTGGTGGACTGTGGCTCCCACTGGCTGCAGTTTGCTGTCCCAGGCCAATGGGGGCAATAGGAAGCGCTGCGCGCTGAAGGATGTGCTGGCCAGTTTCCCACCGCCCCTATTGGCCTGGGATGGTGAACTGTGGCCAGTGGGAGCCACAGTTGGCTGAACCTTATAACGCAGCAGGTAAACAAACTGGCCCAGCCTGCCAGGGTGCTTACCCTGGCGAGCCGCATGCCAGAGGTTACCAACCCCTGAGCTAGGAAAACATTTGTTACCCCGGAGTCACTCAGTGCAGCCAATAGATTTTAAACTGGGTTCAGAGGAGGGGGATGTATGTTTGTTCCTCGGATCTGCTCTTGCTGCAAGTCAACATGCTGGTGTTTCTTCTTACTTAGGGCTTGTCTACACTGGCACGTTTGGGCAAAAAAAATCTTTCACTCCTGCGAGAGACTTTTGTCTTTTCCCCTCTCTTTATTGTCTGTAAACAGCCAGTGTAGACACCATGCTGTTTCTGCCTTTCCACAGCACCTAGCGACAGATGGTGTCGCCAGGCACTGTGGGATACATACCCACAGTCCATTGCTCACGCTGTCAACATGTGGACATGATCTGTTGACAAAGGGAGCAAATGTAGACTCGCTTTGGCGACTTTGCTTTTGTTGATTTTTTTTCATGTCAACATTACTATTTGAAGCCTTTATCTTGTCTGAGTTCTACAAGCGACTCTTATTGTCAAGTGGAAGCTTGTTTCCACTGCTGAAGTATGCCAGGAAGTGGATAACTGCTTGGCTCCGAGCAGGGTTTTTTAATATCTGGATATGAGAAATTGGTTACACTTTGTGTCTCTGATGCAATAAAATACAGTCACAGGTAGATTAACTTCCATCCATCAGGTTCTGTGCCAGAAGGTGGCTATTAGCTATGGAGATGTGTACCTGTGCCTCTAGCATTACCCAATAGCTACTTAATTACCCAATACGGAGATGCAGAGATCTATTTTCAGTCTGCTTCTGCAGGGACACCTGCCTGCTTGGTTTCAACTGATGCTTCGTGTAAGGCGGAAACACACAAATTCCACAGAGGAGCACAGTTGTGCTCGTACAAGAATCCTGCAGTTCTGTAGTTCATGCATGTGAGTCCTTGCCTTTGCAATGCCAAGAGTGCATTTATCCTTGTGCTGTTAGAAGATGGTTATTCAGTTTCATACAAGAAAGAGGAAGGGAAGAAAGAACCTCTTATATATTGATAGGATTTAGAGGACCCAAAAGGAAACCCCAGACCCAAAGAAGTTACCTAGGAAGCTCTCTGCAGCATTCATGATGATTTTTCAATATATCTTGGAACACAGGGGAAGCTATGTCCAGTTCTGGTGTCCACAATTCAAGAAGGATTTTGATCAAATGAGTGGGTTCAGAGAAGAGCCACGAGAATGATTAAAGAATTGGAAAACATGCCTTACAGAGACAAGCTCAGAAGCTCAATCTGTTGAGATTATCAAAGAGGTTATGGGGTGACTTGATGGGGATCGCATGGGGAACACGTTTAATAATAGAGAGCTCTTCAGTGTAGCAGAAAGAGGTCTAACAAGATCGAGTGGTTGGAAGTTGAAGCCAGACAAATCTCTAAAACTGGAAATAAGCTGCAAACTTTTAACAGTGAGGGTAGTTAACCACTGGAATAATTTACCAACAGGTATATATTACAGCCAAAACTTCTTTCAGTGAAATGGCATTGCTAAAGTTCTATTTTTACATGTTATCAATTTTGTTTTCACTGAATTGTTCATGTAAGTAAAAACAAATAACCTTTAAAACCCAAAACAAAAACAAAAAATTTCCCCAAAGTCAAAATGTTTCTGATTCAAACTGTGCTTACATTTTATTCAAAAACATTAAAAAACACTTGAAATCTAATCAAAGCATTTAGTTCAACTCAAAACTAAATGTTTGGGGTTTTTTGATCTGCTGAAAAATTCAAAAAAATTCATTTTCAGTTTGACACTAAATAATGTTTTATTTCTGAGTTGTCAGTGAATTGAAAAAGACATTATTTGCACAGCTCTACGCAGGAGTATGAGGTGCATTAGCTGTACGGCAAAGGGGTAATATATATATCGGAGTTGATGGAAAGAGGTAGTAGCCTTCAGTTTTGCAGCACTTTGAAAAAAACCCCAAACCTTAGCCTGATATTTCCATTGTTTTCCTGCTAATTTTTTTAATTACTGCTGGGAGCTGGAATGTTCCCTGGCTCTAATAAAAAGTCATGCTGGCTGCACCTCAGTAAAGCAGTTAAGACTGTGCATATTTTACAGGGAAATAACTTCCTTTTAAATTACTTCTCCTGCTTTGCAGGCATTATACAGAGGTAGGCAAGGGAGTTATAGAGCTCTGATTGCACTATGATCAGCTTTCTAAGGAGAATACATTCTTTGCCTCTTTCTGTTTGCAGCTTGCCACTTCAAAATCAATCCTCATTTCCTTTAATTAAAAAGGTACCTGACTTCCACAGAAGCACTGGACTTGCCCGTAATAGCTTCTTGTCATGCATGGCCAGGTGCAGTTGCTGCAGCAGTATTGCCAACCCAAACAAAGATCTTGAGTTGGGATTAAAAATCCCAACCCAGGTTATTACAAAAAATACTTGGGGTTCTCTTTATTTGAATTCTGGTTTCTGAGCTTGAAGGTGAACTCAGTTCATATTTTCAAGCTTTTCTTGGCAACCATGATAGAACCTTACTCATTTTTTTAAAATGAAAATTGAGATTCTTATCTAATCAGTTGACTCCAGGAGCTGGGGCTTTAAGGAAAAGCACTAGCTGTGATGATAAAATATCCAAACACCAAACATCATGGGATAAAGTCATGAGAGATGGCAACACAATGCAGTGCCTCAGAGTAAGAATAGCTGAGTCTGATTGGAAACTGTGATTCAGAGGGCGTAGACTTTGGTTCTGGGTGTTGAGTTTGTCCTTTGTGTGGGAGGTTGCAGGAATGCGTCTGGGAGTTTTTGCCATCTTGAATTATAGTGGAAATCTGGTTGTCTTGAGATCTCAGCCACACTCTAACTGGAGTCAGAGAACAGGTCCCTTCCCCGTTTTGGAGCCAACCCAGAACCAAAACCATAGAGGTGGACTTGAATGAGGGGACTCCCACGTGATCCCAAACAACTGACAGCAGTTTTGAGTTAGGTTCCAGCATAGGCCTATTTCTCTCTCTCTCTCCCTCTTTTTTTTTTTTTTTTTGGTGCAAGCCACTTTTCCTCCTTATTACTCAGAGAGATGTGGTTTGAGTGAAGGTCTGGGAACCAGGAATGGCTGAATTCTAACCTTGTGCACATAACTCCTCTGTGCCTCAGTTTCCCCATAAGTAAAATGGGACTAATCCTAATCCCGTTCATTGGGGGTGGGGGTTGTGAGGGTTAATTTGTGTCTGTAAAGTTCTCTGAGGATAGAAAGTACTTAGTGTTGTTGAGACTGGTGTAGGCTAAAACTCAGACTCTGTTTCTATAAACCATAATGGGAGAGTCCCCTATAGTGTCTTTGTTTCCCTTGAATGGCTGATACACATAAGACTATCAGAATCTACCTCTGCTGTGATTTAGCTAGAGTGTCCATTAGCCCAGGTAGTTGAGGCTCATGCTCTTGCTCTTAGAGTGAAGATCTGATCTAGAATTGCAGCCCAAATGGAGGCAATTATTTTTAGTATTATGGCTGCCCAGCACCATCTCTCTGCTCCCCCTCTCTGGTCTGCAGGATTGTCCCTAAAACATGGCAGAGTCCTGGGGGCACTGGGATCCCGGAGTTCCTTGGAATGGCCCCCAAGCAGGATAGCTGTGGGATGACTCAAGGGGCTCACGTGGGTCATGAAGTAAAACCAAGGCAACAGATCGAATTTGAGATCAGTCACCAGAGCACCCCTGACCCTCCCGCCCACCAAAACAACAACAATAATAATTTAAACAACATATTTTGAAAAATGGCTTAACCTTATAGATCCTCCTGAGGCTCCTTCTAATGGAACCTAATTATAAGCTGTCAGTTCTCATTATGTGAATGAGTGAACAGCTCAGCTTCTTAGCCCCTTAAATTAGGTACGCTCCAGAGCCTCTTTTTACTTTAGGTATAAATGCCCCCTGGGAATCATATAACTGGGGATGGGACACTAGATGGGGAGGGCACTGAGTTACTGCAGAGAATTCTTTCCTGGGGGTCTGGCTGGTGGGTCTCGCTCAGATGCTCAGGGTCTAACTGATCAGCATATTTGAGGGCTGGGAAGGAATTTCCCTCCAGCTCAGATTGGTGGGGTTCACTTTCCTCTGCAGCATGGGGCATGAGTTACTTGCTAGTTTGAACTAGAGTAAATGGTGGAATTCTGTGTAACTTGAAGTCTTTAAAAGAACAATTGAGGACTTCAGTAACTCAGCCAGAGGTTAGGGGTTCTATTACAGAAGTGGGTGGGTAAGGTTCTGGGGCCTGCAATGTGCAGGAGGTCAGACTAGATGATCCCATCTGGCCCTGGAGTCTAGGAGTCGAAAGCATTTTGACTTGTGTGAGAAAGCAGGTGGAGTATCTCTAAGAAGCCAGCATGCACTGGGGCCAGCAAATATTGGAGTGCACATGCAACATGAAAACTGTGTGTGTGTTTGTGTGCACAAGTGCGTGTATTGGGAGGGATCACTTTCAAAGATTCTCAGATGACATCAGAAAAGAATTAAATGCAGCTAAGAGCAACTGTTGTGAAATTCTTTAACTAAACCACTCTTGAGCAGAGCCCATTAATTGACTGATCTAGGAGAAAGGTTTTGGGATCCATGCCCAGTGAGCCATTAACTTATCAAAAGTGCCCAAGAGATGCTAGAAATAAAAAGAATCAGTGTGAAAAATGCAACAATACCTGCAATCATTACTACAGAATTCTCAATGAGAACAAGTCAGGAATTTTTTGACTAAACATTTTTTTCCATTAGAAGATTCTAATTCATCAAAAATTAAACGTGTTGAGGGAATGAATGGGCTGGTTCTGATGCATTTTCAACTCAATAAAATTTTGACTAATAACAGAGATTTGAAGTTTGTCATTGTTTTGTTTCATCATTTTCAAAATGAAAACATCAGGTTTTTTCAGTTTGAATGACTTTTTGTTTTGAAATTTAGACTGATTTTAGTAATAACAAAATTAAATGCTCAAAACTGAAACAAACGAGTTCAAAATGAAATGTTTCAATTGGCCTGAATTGATTTTTTTTCTGTGTTTTTGGTTTGTGAAAATTTTCAAGATTTCGACTTTTCCTCTTGATTCGTGGTAGGATACTTGTTTTAATATCTTGAAAATGTTCAGGGGGGAAGAAAACTGTTTCCTCCCCAGTTGTTAGTGCAGAATACCTCAAAATGTAGCTGTTATCAGCATGGCCACTAACTTGCTGTGCCTACTTCCACCTCTGCCTCACGCTTTCGTCCCACCAAGACAAGTGTTGATAAAGTTTTTGAAACAGACAAGCTCCCTGTGGTATCTGTCAGGGGCCGGTATGGCCCGTCCAGGGCTACATGCTGCATTTGTGAGTTTCAGCAGTGCTCGGTGCTATTGTGGAACCCTTCCCTTGTGGCAGCCTACAACACTCTGAGGTCCTTGATGGCTGCAAAAGAGCAAAGTGTGACATTCCAGCAACTCATGTCCATCTAATCTGGATCACCAGCGCCCTCTAATTCAGGCTTTGAACGTGTTTCTGAATCCCATGCACCTTGGCCTCAGAAATCATCACCAGCATTTCCCAGGCTGGAGCCAGCACCTGAGGAAGGAATTAACAACGGCAGCAGAGAGAGAAGGAATGTGTTGCGTAGAAGCAAACTGAGAACTTCAAGCCCGGGTCTTATTTTTCCTCCTCATTCTCAGGATGGAGACTAAAGACATCCCAGCTACTGTACAATGGCTTGGAAAGACACATACCTCAAGGCCTACATTGTTCAAATGTAAATAATAATGAATGGAGCTGTAAGAACAAAAGGGCCTCTGCTATAGGCAGTCCCATTCATCTGTTCCATATGGAACGTCACTGGGAGCTAAGGCCTATGTTCTTATGACTACTAGGCTACCACTTCTACCCTCAGCTAGGTCCATGTGTAGATGGCACCAGATGTTCTGTATTTGTACAGTGGCTAGTGTGTGCAATGGATCCCCGGTCCATGACTGGGTCTCCAGGCACTACCATAATACACCTAATGAACAATGAGATGTATGTGGACTGGAGAAACACTACCCTAGGATGATGTTCATCATGCTTCTTTGTGACTATCCCCAAACGTATGGAAGAGGAAATCTGTCTTGTGAATTAGTACACTGGCCTGGGAGTCAGGTAATCGGGATTGCAATCCTTTGAGGCATCTGGCACTGGTCACTGTTGGAAGACAGGATACTGGGCTAGATGGGCCATTGGTCTGAGCCAATATGACCATTCTGATGTTCTTACGATGGCTATTTATGTTAGATTTGAATACACTGGCCACATTGCAACAAGGTGATTGTCATGAAAAGGCAGAGGTAAGCGCATGAAAGAACCTTTCATTTTAAAATGTGATTTGCAGCTGAACATGAAGGATCAGGGAAGAGCTCACAGCCACTTTGGAAACACGGATGGCTTGGATCTAAGCTGAAGTGACTGCTCAGGCACAGCAGGCTCTGGCACTACATGGAAGGAGCTGAATACTTACTACAAGGACAGCTTCTTTGGAAAGGCCTGCAGCACCTTTAAAATGATCTGCTCAATGAAGAGATGCCGCTCAGGTTAGAGAGGGCAGTTTCCCAGGCTTTAGCCACCCATTGGGCCGGGATGCCTTTCATGGACTTGTATGTTGCTAAAATTAAATTGACAACACATCATAAAAGAAATATTTTAAAAAGTGATAAAAGAAAGTCACACACTCAGAGAGATCTGATTTTATCGAATGCAATTTAATACAAATGCTCCAACTCCTCCTGGTGAAGGTGGCCAACAACTTTGACGTATGATCCTAGAACTACAGTCACCTTCACTCATTAGATGATGAAAGCATATAAGACGCAATCCTGACCCTAATGACATTGACAGGAGTTGTGCCATTAACTTCATGGAGGCCAGGAATTCACCCATGGACCCTCAGCTTGGTATTGAGTATTTCAAGATGTTTCCGACATACCATCACTGGAGTTAATCTAGGCATAGTCGAAAAAGGTATTTCTTCCTGCAAGGTCCATCTGCTCCATCTCTACTTGAGTAGGTAACTGGCAAACCTCCAGAGGACCAAGGTTTGGTTCAGATAAACACCTAGAAGGTAGTAAGATGAACAGCTAGAGAAGTGCTGCTCAAAACGTGGCTCACAGAAGCTTTTCTGGTGGTCTGCAGAATGAACCATTGCTGGGCAACATCACAAGGCAGGGGATTGGGAGAGATGGGTCAATGGAAGAATCTTTCTTTTGTGAAGTGGTTTTCTGAATGAAAGAGCTGGACAGCTGCAGCAACGTAATCTTTCCAAACCTCTTAAGTCTACAGATTTGGGATGGAAACCTCACTAATCCTGACTTCCCTGCAAGTCATCGGGATGTTTCTGCAGTAAGTGGATTATTTGCTGTTTAGGCTACAATTACCCTAAATGACTCTCTAGTGGTATTTTGGAACCTTCTGGACTCAGGTCAGAACCAGAAGTACAAGAGGTGATGACAGGAAAAGCAAGAATAAGGTAAGAAAAAAAGGTAGCCCCCCGTTTTTGAACAGATGTTTGATTGAAGGGAGAAGGTTGGTGATACTTTGTGAGTAAGAAACCCAAATGTTGAAGTTCTTACTCAGGCAAAACTCATTAGAAAATCCCCCATTCTCCTTTACCCATTAGAAAACAGAAACAATTCCATAAATCGGTTGTTTCTTGTCTGCTGCAGCATCAGGCTCTCCTGCACTAGCCCACCCCTGCTACAGGGGGAGATTGGGCGGGGCGAGGAGGGAGAACAGCAGTCCATCCACCTGTTCCACTGGATTTCTAGTAGCCTGAGGTGTCAGAGAAACTTGTATTAAAAACAAAAACCACAAATATGTCAGTTTGGGACCAAATGTGACCTGATGAATGTTTAACATTCAGCCAGCTCCAGAACAGGCAGAAGCTGCAGAGCGCTACAAAAGTCTCCCTTGCTTCCTTTACAATGCTAATGGGACGCTGAGCATCCTCTGGTCCATTAGCTGGAGCTGCAGGCACGCATTGTCCCCAGACACTGTGCCACCGCCAGGCCCTCCATCTCTGGGGGCTGCTGGAGCTTGGACAAAGCAGCCCAGATAGAAATATGTTTCCTCATAACAACTGACTTATCGATCTTGTCTGCTGGCCCTCACTTCCTGCCATTAATGCCTCTGGCACCGCCCCTTCGCCCTATCGACCAGCAGCTGGGCCAGCCTGGTTCTCTCTGCGTGCGGGGAGAAGAGCAAGAGGCAGAGGCAACCCCCTGTTGCAGAAAGCGCCGCTGGCTTCTCCCCAGCACCACTTTCACCCCCCATTGTTCTCCCCTCAGAACACATGCTCCATCCCCTCACCCTCTCTGCAGCTGCATGTTGCCAGTCTCAGCTTCTCCCACAGTCCAGATAAATTATCCCCAGAGCTGCCTCCAGTCCATAGGCCTGGATCCCTGTTATAACCTGGGCTGGTATGGACCATTACCCAAGTGCATGCCTGTGCACCTCTCTCCCCCACCCACCCCACATTCTCCCCACACTGCAACCCTGTCTGCCCCCTTCCCAGCAATACCCCATCCCTACACTGCAGCCCCACCTGCCCCTCTTCCCAGCAATACCCCATCCCCATGCTGCAGCCCCACCTGCCCTGCCCCCCTTCCCAGCAATAACCCATCCCCATGCTGCAGCCCCACCTGCCCCCTTCCCAGCAATTCCCCATGCAACAGCCCTGCCTGCCCCGTTCCCAGTAATACCCCATCCCCATGCAACAGTCCTGCCTGCCCCGTTCCCAGCAATACCCCATCCCCATGCTGCAGCCCCGCCTGCCCCCTTCCCAGTAATACCTCATCATCACGCTGCAGCCCTGCCTGCCCAGCAATACCCCATCCCCATGCAACAGCCTTGCCTGCCCCCCTTCTCAGCAATACCCCATCCCCACGCTGCAGCCTCGCCTGCCCCCCTTCCCAGCAATACCCCATCCCCATGCTGCAGCCCCGCCTGCCCCCCTCCCCAGCAATACCCCATCCCCACATTGCAGCCCTGCCTGCCCCTTTCCCAGCAGTTCCCCCTGCACGCTGGTACATCCAACCTCCTCCTCCTCAAAACAGCCCCAAGCCCCCCTATGCTGCTACAACCTCCTCCTCCCCACAGCTCGGCCCCGCCTCTTTGAGCCTTCCTGGGCACAACCACCCCACTCTCTGCTTCCCCTTCCCAGCTCAGCTCCTCCCCAAATCACACCCCCGCCCCTCCCAGCCTGGGTCCTCCAGCGCCTCCTAAGGGGGCGGACTCTCTGCAGCAGCAGCTCGGGTGCATTGGTCAATTTTCATGTCAGTTCCCCCCCTCCCCCGTGGCTTCCTCTTTGAAATTGTTGCAAGTTTGAGGAGGGTGGAGGCAAGAGCCGGAAAGTCTGGCGATTCCCGCAGGAAGGGAGGGGGCAGGGGGTTAGGAAGGCGGGTCCAAAGCGCCACCCTCGCATTGATCTTGGACCGACTGGTTTTTGCAGCACATGGGAAGCAAAAGTTTTCCTCTCCCCCGTTGCCCACTGCTGCTTCCCGCCCCTGGTGCCCGCCGGCGCAGCAGCCAGCCCGCTCCCCGGGACCAGGCTCGGGCTTCGCCCTTTGCAGCTGCGCTGCTCCGCCCTGGATACTTCGGGGTTGTTTGTTCCCGGCTCTCCTGCGGGCTGTGAGCAGTAAAGGCGATCGGCCCCTTCCCCGCCGTCCTGCGGGCTGGGGGGGAGGAGAGGAACAGCCTCCCCCAGCAAGGGGCACGCGGGGAAGGGAGGCACTTCAGGGATGTGCAGTTTGCCGGGAGCGTGTTTGAGCTTCGCCCGGCTGCTTTAGCAGACGCAGGGAAGCGACGCGGTTCCGAGCCCGGGCGGCTCCAGTCTCAGCATGGGGACTGGCATGTGCTCGAGACGGCAAAAGGGGCTTCTGCAGACCGGCTTCTCCCTGGTGGCGGTGGCTTGTGTGGGCGCCGGAGTTTTCCTGTACAGTCACTTGCAGCAGAAGGCGAGCAGCGCCGAAGCCCTGGCTCTGAAATTCAAACAGCAGCAGGAAGCTCTGTCCGCCCAGCTCCAAGGTGAGTGAACCCCCCGTGCAAAGTGGGCTGTTGTAGGATTCCTCCACGGCCCTGCGATCAAGTGTGAACAGGCTCTGCTGCTGATTTAAAGGGGGTTAAAAAGACATTGCTCCGCTCTGCTGCTTTTTAACCTCCCTGTCTGGAAATAGACTGACTGTGCATCTGAGGCTCTCTCTGCAAATAGCGCTAAGGGTCCCCTGGGTCTGCATATAATTGTTGAGTTCAGTTACAGCTAATCTGCCCTGGTTTGTGTCCTGGTGATTTCTTCGGATCATTGGCACAAGCTTTATGTAACTTTATTTTTTAATTATATCAATTGACTCTTATTTCACTAGGCAGAATCAGAACCATAGTACCCAGCTCTTCTGGATGAGGAAAGTTAGGTGCCAGGATACTGAATTGTGGGAGGGAGGATTCTATAAGTTATCATAACATCCGGTACAGCTGTTTTGAGCAAAGAAACCACCTCAGTTTAGTGAGAAAATTCATCTGCTGTTCCTGTAGTGTTCCTGCCTGTCTGTTTCGTTGTTGATGGATGCTAATATAATGTCACAGCAATGAGGGGTGCTTAGGCGGAATTGACTATGCAGGGCCCATCCCTGGGATCCAAAGGGAAATCGCTTTTGTGGGGCTGTCTCTCTCTCTCTCTCTAATTTTTCCAGAAGGACCACCCACCTAGACTGGCAGAGTTTCTGCCAGCAAACTTTTCTAGCAGCAAACTTTAAAAAAAAAAAAAATTGTTTTCCCCCTTTTCCTTCAAAAAAAAATCTCCAAATTTGGGAATATTTAATTTTAGCTACTGGAGAGATTTCCCAGAATGGCAGGATGGAAGACATGTGGTGTTCTTGTTCTGAACTCTCTTCCTTTTCTAGACTCTGCATTCTAGACTTTTTGTGTCTCTGCTAAAACTAGAGCTTCCAGTATTAACACCAGCATTCTCCCTAGGCCTGAGCCTGTCTGTATCTTTTGTTAGATTTAAGTAGAGGGATTTATTCCTTGGAGACCAATTCTCTGGAGCCCAGAGCTCTGCATCTGTAGGGTGGACTCAGCTATGGAATGAATGCCCATAGAGCACATTTCATATGGCTACAGCCACTCTAATTCTGGTGTCTCAAGGACAAGAGAATCACTTAAACATATTTCTTGTCATAAATAATAGACTAGATTCTGGCATGTAAAGCCAAGATTGTTCCTCGGACTCAGAACACTTATGACCTCCATCAGATATAAAATTATATCTTAGCAATGCAGGCTACCATCCATAAGAAGATCTACTGGTTCCATCCCTGCCATTGCTTCCGCATAATCCTGCTCAAGGCATTTTCTTTTCTGGGTCAAATCTTCCAAAGTGTGCGCATGCTGCATTGCATGCCCGCAGGTGCCAGTGTGCATGTGCTCTGCAGAACTTTGCATGGAACTCAGCACATGCTTTTCTTGCAGTTTGGACTCTGTGTTCCCATCTGTAGAATGGGTAGATTGACTTTTCGCCTGCCTCACAGGGGTGTAACACAGCATCCACAGATTTACACTTTGCATGTGCTCAGTACTTACAGTTCGCTTCTGTTTTTCCTGCTAATCACTTGTGGCATTAAGACTACAGCTACAGGTAGTGCCTCCAGCACCACCCCACCAAAGGCCTCCCACATGGACCTCTGATCAGAGGCAGCTGGGTCCAGATAGAAGGATCAGTAGTGCAGATATTCAGTCCACATTATTTCTGCTGGCACTCACCATCGGGGTGGGGTGGATGTTAAAAGAATAAGTTGAGACCACCAATCTCTGGGACCTGGTTCTGGGAGTAGGACAGAGGAAGTTACTGAAGTCAGGCTCATAATGTTATTCCACTCAGAGAAAGTTTGTTTGGATGCATGGACAGGTAGCAAGTAACCTGGTCGCTTTCAACCCTACCACTAGCAAATGCAGGCATTGCCATGGAAACCCTTCATATTTTGGGAACATTTTGTCCAGTTATTTTAAGAAAGATAAAAGTTTGATTCAAATTCTCCTGGCAAGAGAGTCAGAACAGGGTGGCATCTGCAAAGCTGTAAGCGCTGTTCATAGGTACCTTCAGGTTCATTGGTAGTGCACATCTTGCTGTATAATCTCATGCTGTCTTCCCATACCTCCACCAGCAGCCAGGGAGTAGGCTCAGGGCTTCTGGGGACTGTACCCAGCTCTGCAGCTGTCTTGCTCTGAGACTTTGAGTATATCGCTTTAGCCACTCGGTGCCTCAGTTTCCCCCATCTATGTGTAAAATGGAGACAGTATTTCACAGGAGGCTGAAGCAGGCAGTGTTTATCCAGCACTCTACATAGCTCTTTCAGTCTCTCAGGTACTTCCTGTTTCCTTCATAGCCATAATAGCAAGTGGCCAACAGTTCTGGCTCTCTTGTAAATAAAGTTTTTTTAAAGTGGAACGACAGGCCACAAATTATTGCCAGGGGAAAGTAAAGCGAGGGGAGGAAACGAGCCTGTTCTCCTTGCAGGGCTGCCCCAGAGCCAGTGACGCATGGCCCATGTTATGTCCTCTTGGTTGGCACAGTGAAATGTATCTTCCCTTCCTCTGCTGTCAAACAGGAGCCAAGCAGCTGCTGAAATCACTTTGGAATAAAATGGGCAGGCTCTGAACTCGGCTGCTTGTGTCAGGAACGTGAAAGGAAGAGAGGGAGGCTTTATAAGTGTGGGGCTGCCTCCTGTCTGACATAGTCTCGCTGCCACCAATCAAGGGCATGAACCATTGGGGTCCCCTGCATCTGTGACCAGTGGGGCCTGAGGGGGAAACTTGCCTGCTGCTGCCCTGGATCCGATGCACATCTGTAGCCTGGGGGTGCTGGCGTGAGAGAGAAACTACAAGGCTTTCTGGTCCTTGGCTGGGCTCAGCTTTCCTTTCAGGGATGAGGTTGGGGGACTCGTAGCGGTTCAGGGTGAGGCGGTGAGGGAATTACATAGGAGCACTCTGTCAGGTTGCAGCCTGGTGTGCCCTGCCTAAGATCTGCTGACGCTCCAGGTTCCCCCACCCCAAACTAAGGCAGAGCCCTGAAGTTTTGTGGCAAGTGGCTTTAAAAATGCCTCCCTTTTGCCTCTTACCTCTCTCTTCCCTGACCCTGTGAGGAGAGGTGTGTGTGTGTGTGTGTGTGTGTTGGAAGGTTTCAGATGCTCTTTGCCCTTGACTGTGGAGACTGAGACTGGTGTGATCTTGTTTCAGTTATTTTACTAGCAAATGGTGCTGTCTGAGCATTAGAACAGAGGGATGGGAAGGACGTACCTACAAACCCCTCCGGTTCTCCCTGACCTCTGCCCCATGGCCTGGCACATATGCTCACACACTCAACAGACTTCTGGGCCGGAAGAATTCTCCATCTCTTAAAAAGCCGCCATCATACACGGGTGACAATAAGACTTTAATACGCATACCCCAGCCACTGGGCATCTGTCATGTGTTTTGTTTCCTTTGCCACCACTTGTGATTAGAAGGAGCTGTATGTAATGTTGGCTCTCATTCTGGTTTGTAATCTGCTGCTCCCTCTCCCCCTCTCGTCCCCATTTGTGATTTCTTGAAAGCGGCTGCAGTTTGGTGTTTTGGGAGATGGAGGTTTGCTACGCCAGAGATGGCACCAGTGTCACAGGCAGTGGGTGGTGACGTGACTGAAGCAATCTGGCAGGAGGACTCGATTGATCTCTGTAGAGGAGAGAGCAGCAGAGAGAGAAGCTACCTGGGTGGTTAGCATGGGGGTTGAGGAGGAGGGGCACAGGGCAAAGTACTGCACTGAAGTTTGTGTGGGACTTTGTGTGCTGTGAACTGCCTGAAGTTTGCAGTTCTGAGAGAGATGTTTGGTATCCTGTAGTCACAATTGCTGCAAACTCACTCATCCTAGCAAATCAAGACCCATGGCTGATTATTATAACAAATCCAGGGCTACCTTGGAACTTCTCTGCCAAAGCTGTGATAGAGCCCTGGCGCTTCTGCTCCAAAGCCACTGGCTTCTTACCCCAAACTTGAACATAGAATCTCCATTAGCTGTTCATGCTGTAAGGCATAGGACACACAGCTGAATTCCTGATTCCTTTCAGTAGAGGTCAGTAAGCTATGACCTTAACCAGGTCATCCCGTAACATTTGAAGTCTGAAATCGTAGATTTTTATTAAGGATAAAATGATTTGTGTCACCAGGTAGCTGAGGACATGAAACAACTTGCCATAGGAAAAGATACACAAAGATTAACAGCAGAGTCAGTAAGGTGTCATGGGAGCTCAGATCTGGCCCCATCTACACAGCTCACATATGTTAGTATTTCTAAGCAAATCCTCCAGCTCAGGGGAATGTGTATAACGGCAGGAAATGATTAGGAAAATCAAGTCCATTCTTTTCAGAAGTTCAGGGCTTTACATTTTAGTTTGCTTGGCAGCATGTGACACTGCTTTAGCCCCGGAATTCTGGCTAAACTCCAGCTCTGTTAATTACACTCTAACCTCCTTAAATACCCTGCTGTAATTTCAACTGGTTACAGAGTTCTTCACTTCCTGCCCTAGGCTGCTGTGTAAAACTACTCTGCTCTGTTAAACAGCTGCTATATTCCACCTCAGAAGTGGGTGAAGTGATCCTTCTCTACAGGATTTACTTCCCGGTTTGTGCAAAGCTTAAGCCCTGTTTACAAGGTTCTGATGGCTTTGCGTGAAAGGTGCTCTGGAAGGCAATGCTTGATCCTTCTCATTGGCTGCAAGGAAGGCTTAGCTATCTTTTAAAGTACCTGGCCCTGAGAGTCAGGAGATACGAGGTTTGTGTTTGGCTGTGCCATAGTGTTCCTGTGTGATCTGCAGCATGTCATTACCTAGAGATGGCCCTAATTTGTGAAGTGTAGATTAGGATTTTTGGATCTGGATTTTGGTTCAAGTTTGTCACTACATATAGCTGCTCCATGCCTCAGTTTCCCCATTTGCATCATGGAGATAGGTCTGCTCTGACAGCCCCATAAGGTATGAGCTGTTACTATGTTGCACAAAGGACGTGGCTGAGTGAACACTTGTGTATTGCAGAACACATGCAAGTGACTCTTCTGACATGAAACTTCCCTTGTGTGGTGCACCATGCACTTGGTTCTGGTGTAGTTCCTAACAGCACTGTGCTGTTCAATCAGAGTTGGGGGCAAATGTACTTGTCTGGGCTTGGCTTGGCAGCTGTTCCCACTGTTAGAAGGTGGTTTTGAAGTGACATATAAAGAGGACGTCTGATTTTTAGGTTTTAACCAATTAAACACCGATAAAACAACACCAGAAATAGTTACTTGTATCTAAGGGCTCGTCTGCATGGAGCAGTAATATGTTCTTTGGGGGTATGATTTTTAAAGCACGTGAACATATGTACTAATTGATCCATGTAAACCCTGCTGGTGTGCGCTAGAGGTACTCTAGTGTGCTTTACTGTAGTGCTGTTTGAAAGAGTAGTATGTTATAGCACATTAGAGATCATTATGAAAGATTACTCATGCCTGCTACACCCAGGGTTGTGAGTTCAATCCTTGAGGGGGGCCATTGAGGTATATGGGGCAAAAATCTGTCTGGGAATTAGTCCTGCTTTGAGCAGGGGGTTGGACTAGATGATCTCCTGAGGTCCCTTCCAGTCCTGATATTCTATGATTCTGTGATGTATACTACTGTCGTGAGCAGTGTCTATAATATACATGATTATACAACGAGAGCGCCTTGAAGACTCCTGGTTTTGGACATCTACATAAAACTCAAAAATTGCTAAAAATTCCCCAAAGAAGGGACCTTGAGAAATCATCAACTCTAGCCCCCCTGCACTGAAGCAGGACCAAATAAACTTAGACCATCCCTAACAGAGGTTTGTCCAATCTGTTCTGAAAAATCTCCAGTGACAGAGATTCCACAACCTCCCTTGGAAGGCTACTTCATGGGTTGTAAAACCTGCAGGGGAATGATTTAAAAAAGAGCCAAGCATTTTCCTTGTTCTCAGGTTTGGCTTAGTGTCTAGGCCACAACTGACCTGACAGTGTCCTGGCAGAATGGACAATACCTTTATCTTTAGCGGAGTCTAGAAGCATCAACCAGATCAGGTCCCTATTGTGCTGGGCACAGAATAAGAGACAGTCCCTGCCCTGAAAAGCTTACAGTCGAAATAGACCAGATGGCCAAAGAGAGAGTTATCCCTATTATATTACAGAGGAATTGAAGCACAGAGAGACTAAGTGATGTGGCCAAGGTCATACAGGGAGTCTGTGGCAGAGTGAGGAACTGAACCCAGGTCTGAGCCCTCACCCAGCATCTTACCCACCGGTCAAACGACTTCTTTATGATGTGAGTAGAAACCAACCGTCTCTTTGCTCTGTCACTGCTGGGCTGTCTCCCTTGTCCCGCTCTTTCATGCTTCACTCAGCCACATTAGCAGACAAAACCTTGCTGGCAGAGTGAGGCCGGCTCCAATTTACTGCAAGATTTCTGTGTTGTTGAACTGAATGGGGTGGAGAGGAGGGCGCTTCTTACTGTTCTGTCTGCCTGACATGGGACCAGCCCCGTTACCTCTTTGGGCTTCACTCTTGGGACCTTTAAAATCAGAGTTTGTTGCCAGGGGATGTTGTGAAGGCCAAAAGTATAACTGTGTTCAAAAGAGGATGAGAGAAGTTAATGGAGGGTAGGTCCATCAATGGCTATTAGCCAAGATGGTCAGGGACGCAACCTCATGCTCTGGATGTCCCTAAGCTTCTGACTGCCAGAAGCTGGGAGTGGCTGACAGGCGATGGATCACTTAATTGCCCTGTTCTGTTCATTTCCTTTGAAGCATCTGCCTCTGGCCACTGTGGGAAGACAGGACACTGGGCTAGATTGACCTTGCTCTGACCCAGCATGGCCATTCTTATGATACTCACCTGCCTTCTCAAAGCACTCGTGGGATCTGAAGATGATGTGTTGCAGAATTGCAGCGCATGAGAGAAGCAGCCTGGCAGGGCTGCTGCTGGAGGGGTCCCCTTCTCTCCATTGGCTGTGCGTGCCCAGCGATTCTGGGGGCTGTGCTCTCTCACTCCGTTTTCTGCTCTCCAAGGGACCTGCCCTCCGGTTGGCTCAGGGCTCAGTAGATGTTTGAAGCAGGGAAACTGGTAATTGTTTTTAACACAAGCTGCACTTGGTTCTGTTGGCTTAGCTAGAGAAGAGGTGAGGGCCAGTGGTTAAAATGCATGTCTGGGCATCAGGAGATCTGGGTTCTAGACTGGACTTTGTCACTGACTCACTGTATGATCTCTGGCAGGTCATGTCCCTGCTCTGTGCCTCACTTTCCCCCAGTTGAATAAAAAGACGTAGCTTGGTCTACACTGAAAACTCAGCAGCTATGTTGCTCAGAGCCACGAAAAATTTTACACCCTGAGCACAGTAGTTCGGTTGAGCTAATGCCCACCCCCTCGTGTAGATTTGGGGATGGAGGGATTTTTCTGCGGACTTAGCTGCTGCTTTTTGGAGAGGAGACTAGATGGACCTACGTGTATAGAAAACCCCCTTCTGTCACTACAGGAAGTGTCTGCGGTATGGGGTTTTGGAGGCCCAGTTGCAATAGTATAGCCAGAACTGAGACTTGAGCATGTTGTGAGGCTTTATGCAGTACGTTGGAGGTGCTACAAAAGAGCCAGGTTAACAGAAGGGACCACGTGAACGTCTGGTCTAATGAAGATCAGCGAATTTCACTCAGTGATTTCTGCATCGAGCCTCTAACTCCTGGTTGTGCTAGAGCATGTCTTTTACGGAGGCTTCCAGTCTTGATGTCAGGACTTCGGAGTTGTAAGTTAAGCTCATGTCTATATAATAGAGCCGCGTGTGTGTGTGTACACTCCCCTGTGGGTGTATAAAATAACATACACAGACATGTACATAACCCTTGTTTGAAGCTTAGCGCAACTGGGTGGCTGCACAATAATATTTTAGACACAGTCAAAGCATTCCTAGCATTTCCTTTGATTCTGAGTCCCTGCTGCCACGTGTCCTGTATCCATGGGATCCTGGCACCAAGGATGGTGTGTGTATGGGAGGCTTTCGGAGGAGGCGGGGGGACAGTAATTGTTTTTGCCCACTGCTGTGTGATCAAGCAGATGATGTGACAGCCTTTCAAGATTGATTATAGACATCTGGGGATTTTGGCTGTGGCCCGTGTAGTGTGTGTGTGTGCGTGTGTGCGCAAAAGGGCCCAGCTGTGAAGGGATTTTCTTTGGAAGCAGCTGTTTTATCCCCTCTTCCACCCAATCACAGCCCAGCACCATGCCCCAGCCTGGCCACGTCTCCTTTCTGGAAGCAGGGGGTATTAGTGAACCAGGAAGAGCTCTTGGGTAGCTTTCAGATTTCAAACTGGATTAAAATCATCATCCATCAGGAGGTTTCTTTGGCACTTTATCTGTCATGTGGCTGATATACAAAACAATCCTTCGCTTTCCCTCCGGGTTACCCTGTGCACAGCATAGATGTTCTTTTGTGCATGTAATGGGAGAGCAAGCTGGCTGGCCCATTTATCCTGAATGGCTTGTGTCCGCTTTAGGACCAATTAACGGGTCGGGGAGTGGGTGGGTGGCAGGAAGCATTTATCTGGCTGTCTCCTGCGTGCTGCTGACACAGTTACAGAGCAGCTGACCTGGAGGCACTGGGCAGCTTGAGTCTTGCCGTGGACTCAGCCTGGAGCTGTTTCAGACTTGCGACAGAGAGGAAGCATGTGATTTGGCTGGCCAAAGGCAAACAAACTCCCAGGCTTCCTAGCTGAGGCACCAAAGCAGGCCGCCGTTGTGACAGAGGAGCATCTCCTTTGCAAACCTCCAGCCCAAGCAGCTTGTTTGCTGATGCTACTGCACAGGGCAAGGTATCCGGACCTGGAGAGAGAACTAGTTTGTATCCAGCCTCTGGGCACTTTTAATGCAACCGTGATTTGCTTGTTGTGCATACATAGCAACTCGTCGCACCTTGAATGCTCCAAAGCATTTTACAAGTTGGGGTCTCTGTAGAAATAAGCATCTAGGGATCTTTCACCTGCCACTTAAATGCAGCCGCCTATGCTGTTGAATGCAGTACCTGCTTGATCAGTTGGGAATAGTCTCAGTGGAAAGTACGGTGAGTGGCTGATTTTAAAGTAGAAAGTCAAATTGGAATCACTCACACCTCAAAAACTAACCCTCATTTCTTGTGAAAAGTCTTTACTGTTCACACATGGTTGGAACATTCTACCTCCAGTAGTGCGGTGCTCCCCAAACGCCATGCTGGTTCGGTGCTCATGCAGGGTTTGTCCTATCAATTCACCAACACCCACTTAGTGCTGCACCCCGGATTTCCTTAGCGTCCTCCCAGTCCAATTATAGGCCTGGCCTGGCCTTGCTTAGCATGAGAGATCTGGTAGGACTGCAAATTCTCATGGCCCTGAAGTAAACCCTGGGCATCCAATCAAATGCGCTGTCTGTGCGCTGGCTTGTTTCCACTGGAATCTTCAGTTCAAATCCTATCTTGGGCCGAAAGTTCAAATAAATTTGGTTTCCCTGGTCATGCCCAAAGCTCCGATGGTGCGGCCTGAAATGACAGGTCCTCTTCAGTGGGAGGGGACAGAGGATTGGAGCAGCTGTAGGTCATTGGAAACTTGTGCAATGAAGACTCAAGTCAGCACTCTTGAGGCTCATTTTTAGAGCAATCCCACTTGGGATACAGTAGGCCCACAGTAGACTGACTGAGCAGCATGACTTGCCTTCTGGACAGGAAATACTTCCCTCCACCTTGTTCCTTCTGTCTCTGGACACACTTGCATGGCTCTCTCGCCATCTTTCATCATGCTCTACCTTCCTTTCTAGGAGTGTGGTTTCCCCCTGCAGGAATTTTTGTCAAAATCTACACTTTTTAAAATGGTTTAGAGCAGACTGTGGTGAAAACAGCCTTTTCTGTCGAAAGAAGGTTTTGGCCATACTTTTTCGACTAGCTCTAGTTCCGAGCATGTCTCTGGCCATGGGTCTACTGTCACACCCTTGATTCCCCTCCAGTCTCTCTCCCTTGGCCATTCTTCGAGGATTCTCAGAAATGTTCAGCATTGGCCTAACTTTGCAAAACTCCCATTAACTCCAGCGTGAGCAGAATTGGGCTGGTGCTGAGGGCTTCTGAAAAGCCCACCTAGGATTTGCCTTCGCTGTTATGAACTTGCCGTTATTGCTAACGGAGTTCATTCTTGATGGTTTTAAGGCTGCTCTTTTGGTTTCTCACCCAGTCATTCAGTGTCCCATCAAATGTAATTGTCAGGCGCCTTTGATCTTATTCATTGATATATGGTGGGTGGGATGGGGGAGGATCGACAGATCCTTTAAAGACTTTGTTGCAGGTGTGAAATCACTCACTAGACAGATGCTCTTAGGAGCTGAAACTCTTTCCAGCTAAATGCTGGTAGAGATCAAAGTCTGTTTTACTAGGTTAAGCTGATGACTTGGACCACCTGGGCCCAGCGACTGCTGCTGTCTGTTTGGGCTGCTTTTCCTTTGAGGAACCATGGCTTGGGCTTGTATGGTCACAAGCTACCGGGTGCTGTGCTGCCTGTTTCCTGGGGTATTGAGGGCTGAGTGGCAGTGGGAGGGAACCGACTGATCCTTTCTGCATCTCAACTGGGCTGCTCCTGCTCCTGAGTCTCATCCAGCTCCCTTTTCTGCCATCACTTTACAAAGAAATCTTGTAGCCCCTTGGCTTGTTACCTCAGCCCAGCTGTACAAAGTGACTGTACATTCACAAGCTTCCTCAGCGTTCACCCCAGGATATAACATGTGGTTGACCCCATCCAGAACTGGCAACTCCAGGCTATTTGTGCGCAAAACCTGCTCTCTTTAATTTGATCACTACTCGCCCAGATTGGATGCTGTGACTTGGGGGAGAGCAAGGGGAGGGCTCTGTCCCACTAGCCATCTAGTCCCATGTTTCTTTCCATGATGGGGAGACGATAGGATGGAGATGAGGATGGGCAGAAATAGAAACCATTTGCCCACTCATCACAGACACAACTGCAGTCACTGGTTTTTGTTTATGGACATTTGGGGTCTCCAAACACCTGTCTGAAGGACCCCGGAACACTTGCAAAACCCGTTAGATGGGATTTCTTGTCCGTATTACAAAGCCTTCCTTTTGGCTTTTAAGCCAGCTCTTCAACCAAAAGGCCCTTGCAATGTTGATTTGATGCTCTTTTCTTATCCCGCTGCTTCTCCTTTTGGGGAAGGCACCTGTGGGATTCAGGATAACTGGAGCTGGTGAGCGCCAATAGATCTGCACTCACTATTGTTTTTTAAATGCTCTGCTTTGAAGTGAGACCTTCGCTCCCTTTGAGGAATGGATTTGTCTGTTGAAATCCTGTCCAGTTATGTCTTCAGAGCTATATTCAATGAGGAATCATAGTAGAGACCCCTGTGGCCAATTTATTAGAGGGAAGGAGATTGTTTAGCTTTTCCACTAATGGCGGAATTACATGACTCTCTGTGGATAACCTCCAGCATCTTCATAGAGTCTAATTTCTGTATTTAGGACCTGCTCCTCTAAGTTTTATTCAAGAGAATGGGACTTTCGCGGGAGTTTTGCAGGATAGGGCCCTTTTAAAGTGAAAATGACAGAAACAAACGATTCCCTCCCCTCCCCTTAGCAACTCCTCCTCACTGATTGGGTGTTCTTCTGAAAGCTCTGCTCCAGGAATTATTTTGGGAAGTTCTCTGGCCTGTGTGGTATCCGAGACTGGACTAGATGATGACAATGGTCCCTTCTGGCGTTGGCATTGATGCACCTATGAATCTGAGTTATCGGTCGTAAATCTTTTCTCTACCTGTGGCACACAGTAGTTGAGTCTCCTGAAGGCTGGAACGCTTTGTTTCAATTCTGGTTGTTGGGCTTTGTGAGTGCAGGGGGGTAGTCTGTGTTATACAGGAGGTCACACTAGATGATCAAGTCATCCCTTCTGGCTTTTAACTTTCATGCTCTAAAAGCAACCACATGTGTAATCCACAAGTGCTGCAGTCCCCGTTAGTCCACTCTGGGCCCCGTCTATAACTGGACCCTGATGTGGCTAGACTAGAAACTCGTACCATTGCCCCCTTGTCTGGATAAAAGCAACGCTTGCAAAGAGGCGCTCTGGTTATTCACGCACGTCTGTCCACTGAGAGCATTCACTAAGTGCACAGCTCTCTGTGTTTTCCCAGTCCATTGGAGTGGCGGTGGGCTGACTGGCTCTTTTAAAGAGACGTTTATGAAATACCAAGTAAAAGTTGTTCCTGCTTTCCTGCCCTGTAGCAGGGCCTCATATCCCCGCTCTCCCTGTCTATGTGGGCTTTCACCAGCTTCCTTGCTGTGCTGGTGGGTGAAGGCAGTCACAGTCCCCTTTGCTTGTGGCTGGAGGCGCCTGCCATGTTCTGACTCAATTCTGTGAGGTCAGAGTGCAGTAGGGTTGGCACATAAGAACGGCCGTACTGGATCAGACCAAAGGTCCATCTAGCCCAGTATTCTGTCTTCTGACAGTGGCCAATGCCATGTGCCCCAGAGGGAATGAACAGAACAGGTGATCGTCAAGTTACCCATCCCCTGTCGCCCAGTCCCAGCTTCTGGCAAACAGAGGCTAGGGACACCTCTCTGATTGTTGGTAACCAAACCCCTGAGGCTCCACCCCCCCATCATTTGCTCCTCTTCCCCCTGCACTCCATCGCTCGTTGGATCGTCTCTAGGAGCCTGTCTTCGGTTGGAGGTTGCCCCAGCTGAGCAGGGACTGGCATGGGTTAATGATCCAGCACTGCCCCATGGTAACTGGACTTTTGGTTTGGGTGCTATTTAGGGTTGCCAGGTCCCCTTTTCAAAAACCAAGCACCTGGCAACCCAAAATGGCACCCAGACACTGACACCAAAAACCAGACTGTCTGGATAAAAACCGGACAGGTGACAACCCTAGAGTGCAGGGATTTTTTGCTTTGGAGGGACCCAACAGTGACTGTGATTATGATTGTGAAGGGCTTCTTGTTACCAAAGTCCATGGTCTCAGGGAATCTGTACCACTGACTGGCTGGCAAATGGCATGTGACACTTATACTCAATACATGGCGTCCTTCAGAAAGCCATGGCTCTACTAGAGGGTCTGTCAAACAGCGCAGCTAATCGTCTAATACAGTAGTTCCCAAACTGGGGTTAATGAGCCTCTGGGGGTTTGCGAAGTGTTACAGGGGGTTCTCAGGAAAAAAATCCCTAATGGACAGAGCTGTTCCTAGGGACTCCAGGCAACATGGGGCCAGCAGCCCAGAGCTCCTGGACTTCCAAGAGCTAAGCAGATCAAAGCAAGCATATCTATCACGCTTCAAGACTCCTTTATAAGAAATGGAAAGGGAGGTGGATATTTTTTCCTGTTTTTAAAATTAAATAGGCAGCTAGTCTTGTTTTTAAAATTATTATGAAGAACAAGTTTAAGCTTTATTGTAATGTGCGTTGTTTGCCTGGACTGCTCAAGCCCTGAATGCTTGTGGAGGAGGAACTCTGAGTTGGCTTCTTAAATACCTTCATGCTCTTTCACATCTGATACTCCTTGATGAAACATAGGAGCCTTGTCTTATAACAGGCTTATTCAAAGTGATACAAGCTACGAAAGTGAGATCTTGGAAGAGAGTTGCCGTTTTCATAATGTAATAAAAATACTGTAGTGATAAATAATAATATTGGGTAAATAAGCAAGTCATAAAAACAAATTTTATGTTTCCAGGGTCACTGCTGTTATAATTTGTACTCGGGTAAAAGAGAAAATCCCTGGTAAGATTCATTTTTAGGAGGGAATCGTGAGACCTGACATTCTAGTGAAAGGGGTTCACAGGTTGTTAGTTTGGGAAGCACTGCTCTAATACCATAGTGTACATTTCACCATCCCAGAGAGTGGGAATCCTTTCCAGCGTACCCAGAGACAGAGCTGCCAGCAGCCTTTCTGCAAACTCACTGGCAGGGTGGGCCCTTGCTTGTAGAGCAGGCTGCACCCTCTGGTACGCTCTGGCTCTTGTTTTATTACTGATGCCAGCTCATCGGTTCCCGGAGGCGAATCTCTGACTTTGAAACCTCGCTTGGCCAATGGAAGACCCTCAAGCGCATCCTAGAACTGAAAGGGCTAAATGGAGGGAAATCTTCTCCGCATCCTCAGATGCCTGTGGGGCTCTTTCTGCTCTACCCGCTAATGGACTGGCCAGCTGGGAGCCTTAATGAAGGGTAAGGTCTTTATTTTTTTAGTTCCAGGAGGATTTTAGCAACCATTTAAGTAACTGCTAGGGCTAGCATTGGTTAGCTGGGCACTTACCACAGCAATTCGTTTGGTTGTCCCACACTGCCCCATGTCCCTGCCCCTTGGAATTAGTGGTAAAATTAATTATCCCCCTGCTCTCACCCCCTCTTTTAAATATATATGTAGGTAGATTGACCAGTTTATTTTTAACAAGAGAAGTTGTTTCCAGCTGTCCCCAATACCTTAAATTCCCCATCTGTAATTAGGGTTGACATCTCTTCAGGTTTTCCCAGGGTTGTTCCCTCCGGATCACTATCTCAGAAATCTGTCAGGGTGCTCAGTATGTACTGCCTGCAGTCCAGTTTTATGGGCTCAGGATTATCCCAGATTTACATACGAAAAAAACCCCAAAAAACTCCAGGACATCTGAGATGGCAACCCTATCGGTAACCTGGGGATAATGCTATTATGACTGGCTTTTGTGGGTATGCACCACTGCCCTCTAACGCATGGAACAGGAGCTGCTTACATGTGTCATGCACTCTATACAGTTGAAGAAGATTTTCCATTAGCTCAAGTGGTGGGCTTCTGGAGCAGAAGGATGAGTGTTCTGACCACACTGCTGCTGTGATGTTCTGAATGGTCATGATAACAACCAAGAAGTTTCTAAGTGACCATAATTTGTTACAATATTCTGCCTGCTGCATTACAAGCGTATTGTTTGTATTCAGTTAAGGGGCCACAATTAACGTACATTTCAGTCTGTGTGAATAACAACTTTTCTAAGATGGAAGTTGTTGGGGAATTGTTTTCTTGAAAATAATCAGTCAAGATTTTAAAACCCATGTGGAAAAGTCCATTAGCATTTAATAAGGATGAAACCAATAAGGTTCTATAGAAGTCAGGCTAAAAAGCTACAGAGTTAATATCCATTGTAGAGAACTTCTTAAACCATCTAACAGAATTAAATGGAAAATTCTACTCTTGCTTCAGAATTTGATCAATCTGTCTGCAAATTCTATAGGAAGATGATCCTTCTTTATTGAATTCTTGAGGTGTTTTCCATAATTCAGTGATTGGCTGTCATTCTGAAGAATCCTTCACAAGTTTAAACAGATGGAGATAGATACTGAGTTGGTGTAAAATGTCATCACTAAATCAATGGGGTTATTAAAAGTTATACCAGCCAAGCATGTGCCCCCTAGTGAGCTAAATGATTCTTAGACACACATTTGTCTCTGGGGTGGAAAACAGCAGTTGTTCAAACAGTGCACAGCAACACTATGCAACAATCTGGGACAGGAAGTGAAGATGCTGTATCCAGTAGAAACTGCAAGTGGCCCTGATAGCAGGTGGGACCTCTGCATGCTACCGTAGAACAAGTGTTACAATTCAGTCGCTGAAATATTCAGTCAGACCAGAAATGTGCAAAGAGTGAAGAAGAAGCAAGATGGTTGTGTGACAATGACATCATATTACAAAGGCCCAGTATTTGATGACCTGCAAGGCTGTACTAGCTGGAGTTTTACAAATGCCTTCAACACCAATCAACTTTAGGTCTGGGTTTGTGATCACAAATGAGCACTGTTAATGCAGCCTTACCTAGTCCAGTATATTTTATAAATGGAATAGCCCCAAAATGCCTGTGTTGTCAGATGCTCTTGATGTGGTGCTCTGCTCTGTTCAATGTTGATATCAATTGGCTGCGGGCATGTGTTCCCTCTGTGTGCTGCCTCGGCTTTGCAGATCGCTGGCCCAGCAGACCCCGAGAGAGCCTCCAATGACCACAGACTCTGATAAGGTACGAAGGCACCCGGCCAGGTTGATTTCAAAGATAAAGACAATTCAAGTTGCTAGGTTAGGGTGGAGCTGCTAGGAATGGCTGGGTCTTGGCGCCAGCACAACATGTTGGAACAGAGCCTAAGTTCAGGGGATGTTTATTCCTAGGATTGGAGAAGTTTAAAAGAACCTGTCAAGCTGTGGTGGTTTTTTAAACGTTCCATCACTTTTTATATCCTCTTGTGGGCTGGTAAACAAGGTTCTGGACTGTGGTCCCTTCCCATTCAGCGATACAGGGTGTGGGATTAAACAGCAGCCTTGTGGTTTTTTGCTGGAAGTTTCTTGCAGAGAAATACAGTTGAGCTTCTCGGGTAATTACATGTGTCAGCCCAGTGGTGAGCCCTGGGCTCACGTGCTAGCTGGTGATTAGTCGAGCCTCCTTTTAAAAATCACTTTCTGGTTTTTTAAATTTTTTCTTTCTTCCTCAAATACATAGACAATCCTGTCTGATCCAAAGTATCTCTAGCACTAAGAACAGCTTTTGCATTCTGTGTGGATTTAAAATATAGACTTGTGCACCACCCAAATCTGCTGCTGTTGTTTCTAAAGTGTCTTAGATCCAGGTCTTAGTGAGGATGGGTTGTACCAGTGAAGTAGTGAACTGTGGGAGAATGGGTACTCCATGTTGTGACAAGGCACCCTTGTGCTTGTTATCTGGTATGTTAAAATTCGCCCACCATGTTTGCCTCTTAGCAGCTGAACAAGAGATCCTATAAATGTGTCTGCACACATCAGCCAGGTATAAAGAGACAGTCAGGGCTTCTGCAGACACTGAGTCTGTGAGGCAGGGACATGCTTTATGAATAGGCAAAACGAGGCAGAGTTAGTTTAAGAGACTGGCTTGGCCTCAGAAAGTGAAGGGAATAGTACTCCTGTGTCCTGACTGGTGCTGTTGAGTCCTCCTTACTCCTTCCCTTTTAACACTTTCAGAAGAGCAACTGAAATTGGTTTGAAGTAGCAGTGAGTGAATGAAATTGATTTGAGTAAATCAAATCAGCAAATGCTATTACTTTGTATAGTACCTTTTTCTGACCCTAACCATGCTTGACACACACATTGTTCACTTGAAGTCAGTTCGGGTTGCCACGCTGGATGTGTCTGGGGAGGGTTTGCTGAAGAGCTGGCTGCGTTTCAGTGCTGGCTGACATGATCACCGTCCAGCTTGAAAAGCTCCTTGGGATGGTTCAGGTTGATAGGGACAGAAGGGGTGTGTGTGTGTGTGTGTGTGTGTGTGTAAGATGTGAACTGGAGCATTCTGTGAACTGAAGAGCAGCCTTGGTAACTTACTACAAAGTAGGACTTTGTTACGGGTCCCATCAGAGGTATAGAAGGATTGTATAGCTCCTTTAAATATAATCCTGCTTTAAAGGATAAGGAATCCCTTTTTAAACCCAATAAAAAGCTGCTGTTAGCTTCTCAGCATTAGAGAGAGACTCCTGATTCTTGTCACTGGAAGGGGTGAGAAATGGGGAGTGTGTAACAGTGTTTCTGGTGCATTTGAATCAAAGCCACACCAGCTTGATTCCCTCCCTCCCCCCACCCCAGGAACACATCCTCAGCTGGCGTAAATCGGTGTAGCTGTGTTGACTTCAATGGAGCAAGATTGATCTCTGCTGGCTAGGGATCTGGCTCCTCAGAATCTAAGTGTGGTTCTCAAAGTAGCAGTGGATTTGTTCCACTCCGGCCTCCCCAGTGCAAGAGCCATTTCTCCTTGCAGCAAAGGAGCAGCAGTGCGGGATCAGCCGCAGGGGCGGTGGGGTGCTCTCAGCCTGTAGGGCAGGGATCAGCAGCCTTTCAGAAGTGCTGTGCTGAGTCTTCATTTATTCGCTCTAATTTAAAGTTTTGCGTGCCAGTAATACGTTCTAATGTTTTTAGAAGGTCTCTTTCTATAAGTCTATATTATATAACTAAACTATTTGTTGTATGTAAAGTAAATAAGGTTTTAAAAATGTTTAGGAAGCTTCATTTAAAATTAAATTTAAAATGCATAGCCACCCGGACCGGTGGCCAGGACTCGGGCAGTGTGAGTGCCACTGAAAATCAGCTTGCGTGCCGCCTTCGGCACCTGTGCCATAGGTTGCCTACCCCTGCTGTAGGAGAAGAGCTTTGAGAAGGGCAAAGTGTTGCCTCACCAGTAGCCCAGGAGTGGGTAAACTGCAGGCTGCAGCCGTTTTAAACCGGCCCGCGAGCTCCCACTGGGGAGCGGGGTCTGGGGCTTCCCCCACTGCATGATTCTCTGTCCCACTTCAGGGGAAGCTGAGGATGTGTCCCCTACACACAGTTATACTCCGTGGCTGTGGGGAGCAAATGCAGGGGAATGCATAATTGTTTGGCTAGTTTATGTCATGCTTTCCCTTTCTCTTTGTGTCCCTAGTTGTGTATGAGCACAGATCACGGCTTGAACGATCCCTGCAGAAAGAGCGAGGGGAGCACAAGAAGACTAAAGAAGGTGAGTCTCTTGCTCAGGCATAGCAGAGGCTGGCAGCAACTCAGATAGTCTCGCCAGGGAATAACACACAGCACCTAGAGTGATTTCCACCTTCACAGCACTGTTCAAAGGTTAATTAATCCTCCCAATGTCCTCATGAGGCGGTAGGTGGGAATTATCCCTGCTTGACACGTGAGGAAACTGAGACAGAATGGTTCGTGCCTCACCCGAGGCCACAAAGGGAGGAGGTGGTGTGCGATCAGGGATTGGAACTCTGGAGTTAATGGCTCCTACTCCTGTATTTAGTCTCTGTCTAATCAACCCGTCTGTCTAGGCTCTTGCATTGACACCTGTGACGTAATATCTGGGTTCTTCAAACCTATTAACTAAACCCAGCACTGGACCATGCCTCTTCTTTCTAAATAGGTAAACTTTATGGCAAGGTGAAATAGCTTGTTCAGTTTCACAAAAATCAATACAGCTATTACAGGTTCAGTGTTTGCAAGGTGCTCTGAAGATGTGCAGCTGCATAAGTGCTTCTTAATAATAATAGCATTATTGCAAGCTCTTTGTTATTGACATCGGCTGCAAATTGTAAAATCTCCCATTAGCCTGAAATGCAGAGATGAACGTGTCTATTTTTAAGACCATGAAATTGAATAGGGAATAAGAAGCACAGGGGCTAGAGCCTGTCTCTCATAGTAACACTGAATGCTGGATGGCAGATCACTTTAGCCCTGAATGTTGCTGGCAATTTAGCAGCTTGGTTTGTATCATCTGTAGAGAAATACGTCTATCCCTTTTGGCCTCATTCCTAAGCTCCCTGCATTTCTGGAAACATTGACATGTATCAGCTGAGTTTGTCATGAGTCTGTGGATAAATAGTTGACTCAAATGTTGAATGTCTGTTTTCTAATATTTAGATTTCTTTCATAGTTTCAGCGTTGCTCTAGGAAATGAGGCGCCTGCCAAATGGATCACTGCAGAGCGTGCATGGACTCTGAATGACTCAGGGCTACGTGCATCTTGGCTCTGAGAACGCTGAGGAGCTTTTCCCCATGACTGGGTCCAGTAGGCCATTTATTTCAAGCAAACCTTGCATTGCTCGTGAAGTGAAGGACGAGGAGCACTGTCTTTAGTTAGCCTGCACCACGCACTCCCCATTGTCCTGACCTGCTGTACTTGCGGCAATTACTCGGGTAGCCTCCTCTTGGGAAGCCATCTATAGTGAGCCAGGTAGCAGTTTTGTGACTGGGGCACAAGGAAGTTGGCACAGTTACTCCATGAGGATCTGCAAGGCCAATGCGTTAACTCCCTGTACCCATCCCTTCCCAGGGGGGTTTGATTACCATTCATTGTGTTGTGGTAGCACCAGGAGTCCCGTTCTTGCACCAGGGCCCCCTTGTGCCATGCGCTGTTCAGACATAGATCCAACAGACGGTCCTTGCCCCAAAGAGCTTGTGGACTGAGCTGATGTGCTGCTTTGCCCTTAAAGTAAAGGGTGGCAAGTCTGTGAAATATTGGGCTAGAGTTTGCTCTGCATTTTGGGGGGTAAAATGAAAAGCTCTGCCCCCCAGACCATCCCTACAGAGTGGCATGTGCTTGGTTCCCAGTGACACAGCAGTTGGGGTCAGTTCTGTTTCTGTGAAGCTTCTAAGCAAGTTGGGGGCATAAGTTTCATAGAGCCATTGCCTAACCTAACCAAGCACCTTGCCTGACCAAGATACGGGCCCCTTTGCACTCTATGCAACAAACGTGCAATCTAAATAGACAAGATGGACAAAGGCTGGTGAAGGGAAACTGAGGCACCATGTCAGGAAATGACTTGTCCATGGTATCTCAGCAGGTCACTCACAAGGAATAGAACCCCGGTCTCCTGAGTCCTAGTCCAGTGCCTTATCCCCTGGGCCACTCTGCCTCCCAGCAGTAGTGATTTACACAGCCGTCTTGGGAGTGAGAGCACAGAGACGGAGTCTTGGTGGGGCTGCTCTCGCAGTAGGAGGGAGAAATCTGAGGCACACTGGTGCTCCCAACTGTATCACCCCCTTGCCTGGTGCTTCGTCGGAGCTCACTTCTGATCTGACTGCAGCCCTGACGACTAAGCTGAGCAAGGGAGGGAATCTCTGGCTTTAGAACTGCTTGGACAAAGCATGGGTGCTTCTGGCCCTGTGCTGGTCTCTGCAAGCCCACCAATATGTTATGGGGTCTAACTATTCTGTGTTAACTCCTGCTCCCCTGATATGATACGTTCAGCAGCGAGGGCTGGCACTGTCAGATACTGGTTGCTTAGGGCAGCTGCGTCTCTTCCAGCAGGGACAGTCCTCTGGAGAACGCAGGGGAACCCCGGTGGTGGGAATCTGGGAGATACATGAGAGCACCAGTGCCACGTTCTTCATGGAAAGACCCTTCTTATTTGTGTGTTTGAGTCCAAGGGAGGAGCACGCAGGCAGACACCAAATAATTGAATCCCTTTCCCAATTCCAATAACAGATCTACAATACCATGATCGGATCTAGTTAGTACCGAGGTGGGGTGGGGAATTCACCTAACCTCCCATTCTAAGAGGACACAGTGTAGCAAATAAATGATGCACCTTTGTGAGGCTTGCAGGATCCAGTGCTTCCCCATTGGCTGGTGCAGACAGGACTGAATGCAGTGCTATTTACGCCTGTCTACTGAAGTTGGGTTGCACGTGAAAATAGACTCATAGACTTTAAGGTCAGAAGGGACCATTATAATCATCTAGTCTGACCTCCTGCACAATGCAGGCCATGTGTGCATCTCACTTTGCTGGACTCTTATTTACATCAAAGTATCCACTAGGCAGCTCAGTTAGAGGCCCAAGCACTGGAATATCAGGGGATGCTGCAGAGCAGGACAACGAGACGCGCTAGCAGAGCTGCATGTGTGGCCCCAAGACTGGACTCATGGGGGATGCTGCGGATCGGGATTGATGGACATTGCTCGAAGCTGGCAAGGGGATGCAAGCCTGGAATAGCAGCTTGGTGCTGTAGGGCCCCGTTGAGGTGCAGTGCCAGAGTGGAGTGGGCACTGAAGGGAGGTGAGAGGTCATGGGAGCTTGAGGAGGCCGGAGCCAGCAACTGGGTCCCTCGCTTGGCATAAGCAATAAAGCCTCAGGAAAGGACAGGCCCTCTTTTTCAAAGGGCTTTCTGGATCTAATGCAGCTACGCTTGTGTTTCCCTTAACCCTAGACACTGTTGTCTTCATGTTTTGCCTCTTGCAGTGGGTTAAGTTGAGTCTGTTTGAATCATTTTATTATGATGTGTTTTATGGCAGTGTCTAGGGACCCCGATCAGGTGCTGTACATGCAGCACAATGGCTTCCCCTGCCCTAAATAATTGACAGTCCAGCCTTCCTATGTAAATCGTGTCTGAGAGAGGATGAGATGTCCCAAGGTTCTCTTTGGACTCTTGGAGCTGGCTTTGGCTCACTAGCCACAGCGCTTGGCGAAATGTGTGTGAAGATAAATCCATTTGCTGTAAAATGCACTGCTTCTTCCACCTGTGTACGCTGTAGCTGTGCCGCTGATTTTCTCCTTCAAGTCCACCGCCGTCCTGGGAGAGATGCCACTGTGTAGCTTTAAAATGTGTTTCTCACTAGCGTCTTTAGTCTCAAAGGGCCCCCAAAGAATTGCGCGATCTTTGCACCACTGAAATGCTGCCATCCCTGGAGTGCAGCGTGGCAGCTGTCTAGAACATTGTACTGCAGTGGGAAGAAAGGAAATTTTGGCCATGGCAGACAGGTCTAATGGAAAGTACTTATACGGTCTGTGATTGCACAGAGCAGAAAGGACCTCAGTGTTCTTTAAGCTCTTAAAAGCTTCTGCATTCCATTGGGCTGTATCACAGCCTTTTGTCCAGCTAGGAGTTTTTCTCTTTCTGAAAATCTAAAGCACATCCTTGTAAATTCCATCCAATTAAACTCTCTCCTCTTTTTTCCTTTCTAGATTTTTTGGTGTATAAATTAGAAGCTCAAGAGGCACTCAACAAAGAGAAGGTAGGTGCAGTACATCCCTGTGTGTGTGTGTGTGTGTGAGAGAGAGATGTTCTTTTAGTATTTCCACAGCTGCACACCAACATACAACTACCCAGAGGGAAGTGAAAAAAGACTCATTGGGGATGATGCTGGCATTAGAGTTTGGGACCAAGAGGTGTCCTATCAGGATGAATCCTGGGTCACTTTATCATTAATGGTCTAAAGGCTTGTCCATGTGAACGTTTAGTTCCTGGGAAGCTGGAGTGTGAATCCATCCCACACTAGCCTGCTGTGGACTAAGTGTTCATGTGGACCCTGCTGACTTGCATTAATAGTTTGAGTTTGTCTACATGGAGGCATACGGAAAAATTAATCCAAATTAACTAAAGGTGTTTATTTGAACTGGATTAGTTAAACCTCATTAACACCTGTGTGAACAACTTCATTCAGAATTAGAGTGGCCTTAATATCTGAATTCATTTCCAAAGTGAACTAAACTAAACTGAATTAAAGCCACCTTAATTCTGAATAACAGCATTCACACTGGGATTTAATGCAGTTTAACTAATTCGCTTCAAATGCACACCTGTGGTTAATTCAGATGAATCTTCCTGGATGTTCCCATGTAGACATGCCCAAACTGTTAACATGCATCAGCGGGGTCCATATAGACAGTTAGTCTGCAGCATATTAGTGCATAGTAGATTCACACCCCAGCTTGCTGTGAACTTGTCTACACAAACAATTAGTCTTATATGGGTTTATTTCAACTCATTTGGGAACGAGACAAGAACTCTCTCTCTCTCTGGGGACGTTGCTAGCCCAAGTCCCTATTGTTTGCCCAGATCTGTAAATGGCAAACTGAGTGACCAGACTACTAGCCTCTGTGGCATCGTGGAGTCCTGTTCAGCTGCCTATTGGCAAAGGAAAGACTGGTTGTTTTTGTATTGGACAGAATTGTATTCACCTGAGAAACAAAGCATAGGGACAGCGCAGAAGAGAGGAGGACTATACTGCAGGGAAGCTATAGACACTGTCACTGCAACGGGGGTAAATGTTTTCTCCTTGTCCGTGGGTGGGAGCGCAGCAGCAGAACGGAGTCGGGGAAATCATGAGTAGCAACAGCTCTCCCCTGGCAGCTCTGTCCCAATGGGAGGTGGGTGTTTGTCACTAACAATCTGCATGTTAAATTACCAGCTACCTGGTGCAGAGAGCCAGAGCAAAATGATGCGTCTCAGGGGGCGGTGCATGGAGGCAGTTGGGCTCTGCTTGTTATTCAGCCTGTGCTAGCAAAGTTCCCCCCCATTCCTCCAACATCAACTGTTTAATAACAGACCAGAGAAGAGCTCCCGCCCTTCACCCAGTGAGGGGCCAGGCCCAAGGCATGACCTGCAGGCTCAGCTCAGGCACTAGGTGAAATAGTCCAGTCTGTCTGAAAGGGTGGGGTGTCTCTTTCCCCTCAGGGGTGGGGCAAGGGCATCTTTCAGTGGAGATGGGAGTCCTTTGTCATCATCTTCAGTAGCCCATGGCCCTTTGCAAAACAGAGAGTATTGCATAACTGATGGCTGTTGTTCACTACATGTTATGCTGTGTGACCAACAGCAATGAAAGTGTCAGTGCTGCTGAATTCAGGCAGAACTTTATTACTCAAGTCCCTAGGAGCCCAGATAGCTCAGCGTTTGCATCTGATTTTCACAGGCTTCCTATTGTCTCTATTTATGGGGCTGAAATAATGCAAGGTTGGTCCCATCTCAGGGTTTTTAGCCCCATAACTACTCCTTGTGGTGTTAAATCCCCTGACAGCTGGAAGTGCAAATGCCAGAGCTCCTCTTCATTTATATCCTCACTGCAGTTTGCTAAGCGCCATGAATACAGCAGCACAGAAAACAAAGCGGAACTTTTATGGCTAAACGGTATATTCGCTTTTAATGAAGTTAATAGGGTGTACTTGTGAGACACTCCTGTGAATGTGAAGAGCATCTACAATTACTGGGGGGGAAACGACAAGGAATCTTGATCCTCGTGCTTCAGGGCTTGGGTCAGGAAGAAATGCATCCCACTTACTTTAGATTATAGGACTTGTTACTCTCTCCCTGAAGCATCTGAAATTGGTCACTGCTGGAAACGGCACCAGACTAGGTGGAACATTTAATCAGTTCTTCTGTGACTGCTAAATACCAGGCAGTTATAGAATTAGCATAGTGGATATACTTGCTAAATAGACTGATGGCTACGCAGCTCCATAGCAATTGTGTGTTCTGGAAGCTCATTAGGTGGTGATATTTAGTGCCCTATTGAATACATAATTTGAGTTGTGGGTTAGAGGATAGCAATAACTATGCACTGTGCTTAGTTTGCAGTTCCATGATGCTGTCTGTGATCTGTCCTGTGCTATTTAAAGCTGCCCAAATACAGATCTGAGCAGAGAAACTTGTGAAAAGGCAACAATTCTGTATTTTGTTCACCACCTGCCCCCTGCAAGCTCTGAGTTTTCACAGGGAAAAACAGAATCTGGGCCCTGTCTTCTGGACTTGTCATTGCCAAGAAGGTAGAGAGGAGTCAGAGAGCTTTGGGATGCTAGGAGCAGGGACCAATGGAAGGGTGCAGGGAGGAATGAGAAGTGCATGAAAGAGAGGGAAGGTCCACACTTGAGGGAACAGGGCATTTGGGTAAATGGCAAGAAATCCTTTCAGGTAAATGAGAGCAAGGTGGTGCCATTGAACTGGACGTGTTGGAGAGACCATGTTGCCTTCTGCTGCCACACGAGGAACGTAAGTGGTGGAGCTGCAGACAGATGAAAGTCTAAATGGGTTTTGGGCCTCGTCAGCACACTAACTCACTGGTTTGATTAAAATCGAGTTGGTTTAAAGCAGTGCAAATCATTCACTGGACACGTTACGTATCTGTAAACACATATCTGGAACTGTGCCCATATCCAGGAGTTTAAACGGATGCAGTAAAACCAGCGCAAAGATTGGTTTTTAGTTAAATTTGGTGTAATTTTCACATGTAGGCGAGGTCTTAGGGCTTGTGTTGTCTCTCTCTCCCCTACGGCTCGTTAACAAGAGCCGTCATCCCAGTTCTCAGGGAATTTTGTCCTTTACAAAGCTCAGGTACGAATCACAGGCCAGCTGGAATTACTCTGCATTTACACCAGAGGAATGAGAGCAGAATCCTGCCCCTTAATTTTAAATAACTTCCCTGTCTGCATCTCAGTGCATGTACTCAGGAGCCAAATTCTGATCTCAATTTACACTGCTGTAACTCCATTGAAGTCAGTGGAGTTACTCCAGTTTTATGCCACTGTGAGAGCAGAATATAATCCTTCATTTTCTTTAAACTGGAAAAAATTCCTTGAAACCAATGTTTTTTGTGAAGCAGGCAGGTTCGGTGAAACGCCTGCACTGAAAAACTTTTGGTTTTTTAAAAAAAGTTAAAGCCTCTCATTTCAGTATTGTCAAATCAAAGTTTTTTGGTCTCGAAACAACTTTTCACTTAGAAATGTTAGTAAATTTTACACTAAAGATTTTAATCAAAATGAAATGTTTCAAACTGATCAAAAAGAAATATTTTAATTAACCCAAACCAAAGAGATGTTTTTGGATTTTTGGTTCACAAAATTTTCAAGCTTTCAAGTTTTTGTCCAATTTGTGATCAGACTTTGACATTTAAAAAAAAAAAAAAAAAAAGTCTTATGGGACAGGAAAACTGTTTCCTGTCCAGACATAACTAGTAGTTTGGTTATTTTAAACTAATCCATTCTAGCAGCACTCCCTGAGAAGTGACCCTTCTTAGGTTAAATGGATACAACGCTTAGTCTTATACAGGAGACCAAACATCATGTGGGTTGATTTGCATGTACTTTTAATGGCATGATTATGTAGACACGCTGATGTTTGTGTGTGGTTTTGATCTGCTTCTGTATCTTCTGCATTGTAATGTTTTTATGTATTTGTTACAGCAAGATTCTATGAACAGATATGGGGCCCTCAGTTCACAGCATAAGATACTGAAGGTAAGTCAGTGCATGACTGGTGAAAACACACCTGTATCTGCAGTGAAGACATGACCAGATAGATTAACGTCATGCCCTTTTAAACTTCCAGAACTGTCTGTGCTTGGCTTATACCATGGATCTTACCCTCCTATTGTGACCCAATAGGGCTCATGTTGGAAACAAGGAAACAGTTATTTCCCCCTCACTTTGAATCCACTCAGGCTTTCACAAAAGGTTTGACTAACACACAGGTGCTGGAAGACTGTGCTATTGAGTGGCTAGAGCAGCAGAACTGAGTGTGGGGGCTCTTGGCTTCCAGTTCCATTGCTACCAGTAACTTGCTGTATGATCGTGGGACGTTATTAATATCTGTACCTCTGCACAATGGAGGTAGATCGTGCCAAACCAACCTGATCTCCTTCTCCGAGAAGGTGACAGATTATTTAGAAAAGGAAATGTGGTAGATCTAACTTACCTCAGTTTCAGTAAGGCATTTGACACGGTTCCACATGGGGAATTGTTAGTTAAATTGGAAAAGATGGGGATGAATATGAAAATTGAAAGGTGGATAAGGAACTAGTTAAAGGGGAGACTCCAATGGGTCGTACTGAAGGGTGAACTGTCAGGCTGGAAGGAGGTTACTAGTGGAGTCCCTCAAGGATCGGTTTTGGGACCAATCTTATTTAACCTTTTTGTTACTGACCTTGGTACAAAGAGCGGGAATGTGCTAATAAAGTTTGCGGA
>NC_133791.1:6831927-6947799 GCF_003597395.2 Chelonoidis abingdonii
TGTAGAGGTGCGTTGGATGAAGGGGGCTGTGTAGCTGGTTCCAGGGCTGGCTGTAGAGGTGCGTTGGATGAAGGGGGCTGTGTAGCTGGTTCCAAGGCTGGCTGTAGAGGTGCGTTGGATGAAGGGGGCTGTGTAGCTGGTTCCAAGGCTGGCTGCTGTTCTGTATCACCTATTTTACAGGATGCCAAGGAGCTGTGGTCTGGGTAAGGAGGAGGTGCCAGCACCACGGGATCTGGGGGTGAAGCCATTGGTGCTAAGGATCTGCCTTTGACTGCTCTTTTGTTGCCCAGCTGCTCCAGAGCTGTTACGGGCCATTGGGAGGGCATAGGCGCTACAAGCAATTATTGTCAATGAACCTTCCATAAGGATAGCCGCACAGGAGATGCTGATTGCACCTGACGTGTCATTGTACCTCTAAGTGATGGCTGAATGGCACGGCGATCTTGAGTTAAAATTAGACACTCTGGGCCTGAAAGCTTGATTTGGGTGAAGGAGAGGGTGCCCTGTCTATCTGTTATGAGGTCTGCTGCTTGTGCGGAGCCGGATAGGGCCGAATCAGTTAAGAAAACAGCTGTGTCAGCAGCACCTTCCCTTTCTGCAGTTCTTTCTGCCTACAGGCCTATCGTTAGCTTTCTGTGTTAGATCTGTATCAACCTGCGGACTGCATTTCGCTGTTGTACTGGAGGAGGTGGGCATGGGCTGGGGGACATGACCAGACAGAAAAAGCTCCACGGTCCTCGGTGGCTAGTCGTCCAGCGCCCGCCCCACAGACAAGGTTGGGGACTACTGCCTCACTAGGTGTGTGTGAACTGTTCAGAGTGGAAAGCCTAGCTACCTGGAAACAGGGCACTATGTGTTCAAGACTCTACCGGGGGCTGCATGCCAGGTGAGAGGTGGGGTGGAAGCTCTTTGTCAGACGAATCTGGCTTTGCAACATCAAATGTGAGGAGGGAAATACAAATTTTCACAAGTTTTACACAAAAATAAAAGATGGCATTTTGTCAAAATTTGCCCAAAACCCCAAAATTGGAGGAGGAGGAATTGCGCACAACACCACAGAAGGGCCTCCTGTCTTGCACAGGCCTGTCTGGGAGCAGAACTTGCCCAAGACAAATGTCTCTTTTTGTCTTTTTCCACACTCGGGTTGCTCCTCTCCATCATGCCCCCCTTCCCCCCAATTCCACCTGGACCCTGGAACACTCTCTACCTTCCTGTGTGAGAGGGGAGCATATAAAAATGTTCCTTAATTTTGTTACTGCACCGCCCAGCTGAAGATTTCAACCTGCCTCACAAATGGGAGGGAATTAAACCTCACAGAATCCCTGCAAAGTAGACAATGTCCCCTCTTTCACTGAGGGGAAACTGAGGCCCTCTTCTGGCTTCCTGGTGGAAAGGGAGCATATATGAGAGAAGCCACCAGCTTGGCTCAAGGGCTGCTGCTCCCTCTGTATCTGCAGGTGATACTCATTTGTAATAGGAAATGAGTCTCCTGGTGGAAGGTGCGTGGATTTCTCCCCAAGTAGCAGAAGCCTGTGACCGGATTGCTGCTGTCTCATCTCATGACTCTTTGCATCTCGAGTGGAGACTGAACTTTTTTTAAAAGGTTCATCAGAAGAATGCACCCGTCACCGTTTACTGTCCGCAAAGGCGAAGAGCTGGATTCGAATGAAAGAGATTTGTAGACCAGGACTTCCTAAAATCGCCGTACTCTGGGAACTTACAATGAATGGCATTTTCCTAGCACTCATGGTACAGGGCATGTATTAGTTACCTCTTCATTTTTCTAAACTGACATTTGCAGAGCTCCTTTGTAAGCCATGCAGTACAAAATAAACAATTATCTCATATCTCCAGATGCTGTCCAGAATTAAAATTGCAGCTGGCAGAGAGGTCTCAGGCATTGTACACCCTCTGAGCAGGAAAGTGAATGTGGGGGTCTTATGCCGTATTCCACATGGCACAGATCAGTGATTCTCAACCTCTTCAAGACTAGATGTCTTGCTAAAAGTTTATACCCTTGCTCAGCTGCAAATTGAAGGGCTTGAGGTAGGGAACACTGAATGAAGTTTTATGATAGATCCATAATATATCTTAAATACTTTATGGCTTCCATTACCATAATATCTGAGCACTTCACAACAGCTCTCTGAAGTAAAAATAGATTGGCACCCTCCCCTCGCCTTTTTTTTTTTTTTTACAGGCGGGAAACTGAGGCACAGAAAGACTAAGTAACTTTCCCCGGGTCACACAGGAAGTCTGTGTCAGAGCCAGAAATTGAACGCTGACTGCCAGCTAGTGCTCTAACCACTGGATCATCCTTCCTGCAGGTCAGATCTTTAAAATCAGTCTTTGGTCAGCAACCCAAAAACTGAGCAAAAAACTTGTCCTGCAACCCACTATGTTTAAAATAAATAAATTAAGAAAAATTGATCCAAGGCTAATGAAATGTCAGTGTAATTTAATCCAAGATGCATTTCTTCGTGAATTCCTTGTAAAAATATATTTAATAAAAATTAATTGTAAACATTTAGTTTTATATTAAGTCAATCAATTATTTTAATGTAAGAAAGTAATCTCAAACTATATTTGGCTGAAATCACATTAAAAAGGGACATACGCAAGTCCACTGTGAATGTATTAGAGAAGGATTGCAGCTAAAAGTGCTAATTAATTACTGTGAATGTGAAATGTGAGCTTGCTTGCAGTGCATCATGTTCTCTATTCTTAGTGCAATGCGCTATTGAGTGTGTTCTCAGCACGACTTGTGCCCATTCCACAGCAGAGAGGAGTCTGTTATAGTTCTCAGTTACTGGACTTAGGCTCAAATTGTAGAGAGTCATGGGTCAATTGCTGCTCACGACCAGGATGGTGGTGGTCATGCTTCTGTAACACGTGGTATTGGATCACACTCCAGGTTTAAACTTGTTCCTGTATTTTTGTCTGTAGGAATTGGGTGAACATGAAGCTGAAAGCAGCCGTCAGACCTTCTGGCTCCAAATTTGCCACTGGCTTCTCTTTCTCTTGCTGAGTTTATACTCAATGCCTTTTCCCACAAATTTGGAGCATACCACGCTCACTCGGGCCGTGCAGTTGCTTTTGCACGATCCCAGAAGCTCTAGACACTGCAACCCTGTTGGAGCTGTTGAGGAACCCACTTCCAGGCTGCTCCTGGGACTTGAGAAGTCCTCCTGCGTTTATAAAATGAACCATGTGCCTTGTATGCCAGACGTGTGGCTTGGTACACCGCAAGGTGTGAATACTCGGTGTACTTGTAAAGGGTAAAATGGCAGCCAAGACTCATGGCTTCTCTCCACCACATTCACTGAGGTCTCAAGCAAGTTATTTAACATCGCTTTCCCTATTTCTTGATGTTTCTCCCTTTTGAGTTACAAGCATTTTTAAACCATTAAGTTAGCTCTAAGCAGAATATTTTTCCAGAGGCTGATTTGTGGCTGACCAATCCCCTGGACCATGTAAATTTTTAAATTACTTTGGACCCCAGTAAGCCTTGCATTCACAAAGCATTACAATTCTTTGTAGCTTATTTTAAAATGGCAGGCAGGGAAAGATGCTCTCGTGGTGAAGGAGCTGGACAACGGGCATGTCTACACTGCAGAAAAGGTGTGTTCTTCACTTAGAGTGGTTAACGTGGGTTAAAATAGCAGTGAGGACACAGCAACTCTGTTAGCAGCTTGGGTTAAAGCCATAGAGCAACCTGGGTCTCAACATGAGCAGCTAACCCTAGTTAAATGCCAAGTTGCGATTTCTTCACTGCTATTTTAACTCAAGGTCACTCACCCTAGTTAAGGATACACCTCTTTTGTAGTATAGACATACCCTAAGACTCAAACCTGGGTTCAGGTCCTGATCCTGCCACAGACTCTCTGGGTGATCTGGGCAAGTCAATTAGGGAACTGAGCAAAGAGAGACTATCTCTGTAAAATGGAGATTGTAATCCCTCCTTTGTCTATCTAAACTGTAACTGGCAGGAACGGTCTCTTCTTCTCTCTACAGCGCTTCCATAATGGGGTTCAGATCTCAACTGGTGTCTCCACGTGCTACTGCAATACAAATCCTAACCCAGCATTGGGACAACACTGTGGATTATAGGATCCTATTTTCATCTGTACTATATGTATGTGAGGATCTCCGTGGCTTCTCTCTCTTTACCTTATTGCTCTGAGTAAGATTGTTCAGCAGGAGACAGGTTGTGCTATGGACTTCCCACAGGTCTGAAGGCCCTATAAAAGTACGTCCCATTGTTCTATGAAGCCGTGAGGGTGACTCTAAGCACTGATGGCATTTAAAAAAAAAATCATTTAGGGGAAACATTGGAATTACTGCTGTAGCCCTGCAGAGTTATTGTATTGAAAGGCCAGGAGTTCACCTGCGAGCCGGTCGATTTGTATATGTAATTGGTGCTGGCAAACTAAGTGTGGAAGGACTCCATGGGTTACTATGGGAAACCAAAAGGAGGTGAATTTTGGTTCACTGGGTTTAAGCAAAAGGATGTCTCGGCAGGTTTTGTTCTCTAGTGTGGGGAGGGCAGGGAGACGGAGTCTGTTCTCAAATTATTTCACCCTGCATCTTTGAAACTCCCCTCCCTCTGAACCCAGCCCATGAGTCTTGTTAGGGCCCCTGGTCCCAGTGCCCTCACCTTTGTCTGCAGGACAGCTGATATGTGGCCTGTAGGCTGTACGTGTCACCCACCGGTCATACTGAGGCAGCAGATGTGGGACTCCCTCCAGCGCCAAGCCATCTGTACTAGTGGAGAGGGGTTCCCGCAAGGGATTCTCTAGCAGTTTGGTGCAGTGGGGGAAAGCAGCTAGCAGGTTTTCAGAAGGCAAACCCAAAAGAGAACAAAAGTAAATCCCCCCCCCCCCCCCCATGCAAGAGCGCAGTGTGTGTGTGCTTGGCAGGCAACGTCAGGACGCAAAATGGCAGCAGGAAAGGGGAATTTGTCCTGTTTTAAAGGTGCGGGACTTAGGAAACTTGGCTTAGCAGATCAAACTACACACTCCGTGGAAACCTCTTCTGTCCTTCCGTGTAACGTTCTGCAGTGCGGCAGGAGCTCTGGAAAGGATGTCTGGGTTGGTGCAGCGTGCCACATGCATAAGGCGAGGGAAGGTCATGGTCTTTGGCTGGAACGTTGGGTGAAATCCAGAGCCATGTGCCAGAGCAATGAAAACCGACGTACGCAGCAGGCGGCCACGTGGGTGAGGAGCGTCTGCAAGAAAACACGTGCTAAATCCATCAGCCGGTTGGAGACTCTGGGACAAGTAACGGCACTCCCTCCTGGTTAACGTGCACCATGCGCTGCGCTAAGCTAGGTGGCTTCCATGGAGAGACTCTAGTTCTTTCTTCACCCTATTTTACTCAGAACAGAGAAGTTTTTCCCCTCAGCTTCTTGGACCCCTTCTCCCCTAAATCCCTCAGCGTGGGTTAGAAACTCTCTCCTTGACGTGGCTAGAATTTTTTGGTGCCTCACTTCGGGAACCAACTTTAAGAGGAATCCTCCACTCTCTACCCCAGGGGACAAAGAGGGCAAAGAACCCCTGAAAACAGATCCCCGTGTCCCGCTCCTCTCCTTTGTCAGCCTCCAGTGAGATGACAGTGGGAGGTGCAGGAGGTGGCCTGCTTTCGTTGGCAGTAATATGAAGTTTTCTGGGTTTAAAGGACCAGGCAATTTTGTGGCATGTTGCCATTTTTATGATGGGGATGAGTCAAAAGCCTGGATCCAACACCCCTCCCCCCCACCACCCCAGCTCTCAGGAATTCATAGTCCCATATGGGAACTTCACAGCCCCAACCTTCACCCGGGGCAGCGTCACTTAGTGGTTGGAGCACATCAGAGGCCTGAATGAAACAAGCAGGCGGGTCACAGTCCCAGATCCCATCGGACAAGCTTTGACAGCCTGACACCCACTGTTGTGAGTGGCTCTGACTGCGGCCTTTGCACCCTCAGCCAGGAGGCCGGGATTGTGTGGTGCATGGAGCCTCAACCCTCTCGCCTGCACACGTTTCTCTCCAACTCCAGGGTGTGTGTGTAAAGTAGAGTGTGTGGGTGACGCTTGTCGGTGGACAGAACAGCTGCCTGCAGTCTCCTGGGTTGCCAGTCCAGCGCCGTGAGATCTGGGTGATCAGCACTGTAATATTCCAGGGAATAGCACTGCAGTCATGGAGCTGAGGGCACTTGAGCTTGCGGTGTGGCTACTGAAGAGCATGGGGTTGTTACTCTGTGAACTACTCTAGCGTGTGTCTAAGTGGGGAGAGGGCCAGGAAAAATACAAGCGTTGAATGGACTTTTGGCTTTAACTTGATTCCTGGTTACCTGGGTGCCAGGGGGACTTTGGAGACAGGGGAGTGAGGCTGAGATGGGCTGCAGAGAGGGCCCTGTACTGGATAGGTGCGATAGAGGTGGAACTGCAAAGGCATGTGCTGCCAGTGCTTTGGAAACGTCCCAGCAGAGGGAATCAGACAGTCACGGGGGTGGTGGTTTGCACCAACCCTGAGTGTTGCTTTTTTTTTTCTCCTGTTCAGAACCAGCACGAAGACGTCAAGAAACAGCTGCTCGACCTGCAGCTGCAGCACAACAGCTTGAAACTAGAACATCGCAAGACGCTGGAGACCCACAGCCAGAAATACACGCAGCTGCAGCGGGAGAAGGAGAGTGAAGTCACGGGCCTGCAGGGTGAGCATGGAGGGGAGCTGGGCTGGAAGGGCACTGTGAGGCGAAGGTGTAACTGATGGCCTGGGTGTGGGAGATGGCACCCTTCCTCCTGTGAGCTCCCTGCTAGTTCCCTTCCGCAAATGCTAGAAGGATCCTGAACAGAGTACGGTCTAGTTGGGCATCCGTGTATGAGAGAGGCAGAGGAGGGAGGCTGAGTCAGTAGAGACAGAAAGCTGTTTAATGGTCTATATTGAGGGAGTTTGTGTCAGTTGGTTCCCAGTGTCCATAGCACACACCATCCTCATTGGCAATCTCAGCAGAGAGGCCAAGGATGAAAGAGTTCAGTCTCCACGATTGTCTCTCGCCGCAGGAGGTTCGGGATGAATCCTGTTGGCATGGGACAGTGGGGAAGCTTGCCTTGGTGCCAGCCATGCAGAAACCGTCCTGTGGATAAACAGAAGCTGTTGGGCCTACCGTTCTCACCCACAGAGCTGAGCGAATAACAGAGTGTTTTGGGTCGAACACAATGTGTCATGTAACCCGAAACAAAAGGCTTGGTTTCCATTTTTGAGTGGGTTTTATGCCTTTTTGGATTTTTAAAACTAACGAAAGTTGAAGTTTCAAACTGAAAATGTGTTTAGACTTTTTTTCTTAATTTGGGATGGGTTTTTTTGTTTGTTTTTACGTGAACCATTTGGCGAAATGGACGCACAATGTTTCGGCTTTGCCACATCTGCATTATTTAATCAAGGGGTGGGGGAAGTTTTGGATGAAAAATTTCACCCAGCATTAATCATGAGTACTAACTAAGTTTCAAGTGAATCGTAGGGGATCCCAGTTAAGGGCCTTCTGAGTAGAATTCTGCACAAAGGTGGTCCCACTAGTCTAAGTGATGAGTGTTTTAAGTTCAGCAGAAGTTGTACGGGAGGCACATGGCCCCTGTGGCAATGAAGTCTGCAAACTGCCTAGAACAGGCAGGACAGTTCTGAAATTCCACACTTCCCTCTTTGTCTCTTAGTATTTCTACCACACCCCTCACCATGGTATCTGGGCCCATGTTCTGTTAGCCAGAGTCCTCATGGTGCTGCCTGGTAAGGCACTGACACAGTGGAAAGGAACAGCTTGCTCTGGAGGATCCTAAGGGTTCTCCAATTTTGGATTCGGATGCATTGAAGTACTATTGTGCTAGCCAGTGTGTTGCCCATGTGGCAGGAACTGTGGGAGGTCTGGCTGGGATTCTCTGTGCCTGTGTCCCATGGTACCCCTGTGTCCTACTTTCTCTGAGCACTGTCTGTGTATCAGCATCTGAATTCTCGCCTCACTGTTACTCTCTGAGGAGTGAAGGCCAAGCCCCCATATTCTTTCTCTCCTGATTCCAGTTTCCCATCTCTTGCTTCACAATTGGCGGTTTGATCAACTACATGTGCTGAGGTAGGTTCTGGGATGCTGTACGCAGTATAATTCTCATGTCCTTCAGAAGGGTGCTCAGCATGTGTGCAAAGAACACTTCAAAATGCCAGCTAGGTGGACTCTTTGCCCTGTGGCTTATGGCACAGGGCCAGGGGATCAAGCTGTTTTAACCTTGCTAAGTCATGGTTGGCGTCTTTTTCTTGCCACTTCCCTGTTTAGGTTTGCCATTCATCCACATTTTCTCTTTCTTAAGAATATCATCGAACAGACTTGTGAATTGCTTAATGGCTTCTCTTCTGGATGCATTAACATGATTGAGGTCAGCTGGCCCAGAGGTTTTCTCCTTTTTCTTTTTCCTACGTGCTTCTCCAGTTTCCTCCTCCTGCGTGCGATCTGTCGTGCCTCAGTTTGGCTCATGTGTTCTTCCCTGGTCATTTTCTCTCTTTCCTTAGCGCCTTTGTGTCTTGCTGCGTCTGACTTCAATAAACCCACGGACACAAGGGGAGCATCACCAGAGCGCCATTGAGTCATGAGCATTACCTGTGTGTGGGTGCAGTCTGGTGACAGCATCCAAGGGCAGTCTGAGATCATGTTAATTCTTCACTGCCCTGTGTGCAGCTTTGGGTTGCTGGCGTGTAACGGTAGAGAAAGGATGGCCCAGTGGTTAGGCCCTAGCGTAGTGCTTGGAAGACCCAAGTTCAATTCTCTGCTCTGCCACAGACTTCCTGTTGTGAGCTTAGGCAAATCACTAAGCCTCAGCTCTCTTTCTATAAAATGGGAGTACTAGCACTGCCCTAGTGCCAAGGGGATAAATATGGAGCTCAGATGGTATGGTGATGGGAGGCCAGTGTAAGTCCCTTCATAGAGCAGACCTTCAAGAAGTGACCTGGGCTGAATGCTGTGAGCAAAGAGACCTGGGCCTCAGGCACTGAATAGAGTCAGGGTTTTATCCCAGTTTTAGAACATTTCTCCATTTAGTATTCGCGTGTGGTCCAGCGGGTGCTCCAGAGGCTGGATCTGGCCCGCCGGATGGTTTTGTCTGGCCCCTGAATGACTTCCAGCTGTGCTGGGACATGCTCTAGTGCCAGGGTATGGCACAGCTTGGACAGCGCAGGAGGAGCTGGTACCGTACAGCCCTGCGGATCACTGCACCTCTGTTCCCCATTGAAAGCCCCTTCAAACTAGCATTTGAGCCCCTGTCAAGATAAAGAATGTAGATGAGTAAACCCCAGCCCCTGGTGACAGCCAAAACCTTGGTGAAACCTGGGGTTTGGCTAACCAGTTGCTTCCCTCTGTGGATTTTAGATGTTCCTTGGAGCTGGAGCTCGACCAGTGGAGCTCCCTAAGCAATGCAGGCGTGGAGTCACAGGGGAACAGACTTACTATATTTGCCGCAATCACAGGGGATATCATTTCACCCCTGGTTAAACTGGACCTCAGAAAATCCAGGTCACACTGGTTTAATATCTTGAACATTCTTGACCTAAATCACTGCCCAGATGGTCCCCAGTCAAGATCAGGGCCCCCTTGCGCCCACTCCCTGCCCTGATAAGCTTACAATCTAAATAGACAAGGAGTGGGAGGGGAAACCGAGGCACAGAGCTTGGAAGTGACTTGGTTGCACAGCAGGTGGGTGACAGAGCTGGAAATAGAATTAGGGTCTTCTAAATCCTGGGCCAGTGCTCTGCTCACTGGACCAGAATGCCTCTCCCTTTCATTTCATTCAGCAAGGAGAGTGAAACTAGATTAGCCAGAGTCACTTCCTGCTGCGCTAGTCTAGTATGGCAGCATTTGGGTGTCCCGCGTTACAGGAAGAGATTTCAATGGAATCTTCTTGCTTCCCTGTAAACTACTTTTTTGTTAAACAGTTTCTGTTCGGATATTAGATCTTGTAAATTCTAGAAGCTAAATTTTGGAAGAAATGTAACCCTCCCTTTTTAATTAGTGGTACGTGTATATAAAACTCTTCTAATGGCTAAAATTGTTCCAGGGAATGCTGATACCTCTAATTCCTGCAGAGCATATCATTTAGTTCAGTTTTTATTGAGGTGGTGAGATTTTTGAGGTTCATTTCTAGCCCCTGGATTGGGTCTGAGAGAGTGAAAGCTGCTGGTATGGTGTGTTTTTTAAAGGATCACTGTAGCCTAATATTTGAGTAATGCTGCTAGGGTGAAAGAATAAAAAAAAACGTACATGCAAGCTAAATAGATTACCCAAATATTTGATTCCATCTCGCTCTTTGAAACACACAGTGAAAAACAGAAGGAGGAAAATGATCTTTATCAAAGCAAAGGGGGAATAAAACTCAGAAAAAAACACTTTGGGGTGGGAAAAAAATCTACTCAAGGAATCTGACTTCAGCCTGAGATAATTAATATTCAGTGCCCATCTTTCCGGCTGCTCGTTCACTCGGTACAGTATCGTTCCTGTATTATTAACTCTAAGCTGGCTGGTAAATCTTTCCTTTGTGGGAAGGGTGGTGTTTGAAACCACGGTCTATGAAAGAGCATAAGTGATCCCTCTCTAATTGAAAATAAAGGAGGCATCAGAGCAGCAGGAACCTTTTTGTAACGCAGCTGGAAACCAGGTGGTTCTTAGCAGGTGTTGTGATGAGAATTACCCACTCTTGTGCCAGGGAGGTGGTTCGAACAGGTGACTGCTGGCAAAGCAGCTGGGTTGTGTTCTCAGTTCTGTGGCTCATTTGTGTCACTTTGCTGCTTTGTGTCTCTGTCTCCCAGCTAGGAGCATGGAGATACTACGCACTTTTGTAAAGCACTTTGTGATCTTTGGATCACTGCATACTGATTCTTCCAAGACCTCCAAGGCTTGCAAATACTGCTGAGCGAGCTAGGCTCTGCTTCTCTCTCTCTCGCCCCAGGTCCCCATGCACACCCCCACTTTGTTCCCTACTGTTTTTTTCCACTCCCTCGTTATAGGACTTTACGTGTAGTAACACCAGGTCTCTCCCTTACAGCCCCTTGCTCTAATCCACACGGTTTGGCTCTCTCCCACCATGTGGAGCTGCCCCTCAAGCATCTGTGCTTTTTGCAGATTTGACCAGGGTTGAACTTGCACTAGAGAAACGCCCTAAAGACAAGAGGTGACATCCTGGCCCCGCTGGGTATGTCCACACTGCAATAAACCACCCGTGGCTGGCCTGTGTCCGCTGACTTGGGCTCAGGCTGCAGGGCTAGAAAAACCGCAATGCAGACGATCGGGCTTTAGGCTGAAGCCTGGGCTATGAGACCCTCCCCCCTCGGGTGTGACACACGCAGCGAATAGAGACACCACTGTAATTAGAAAGCCCTAGAATCTCAAATAGAAATCTAACCTGCCAATTCAGCCTACGTTGAAGTGGCTGTATGGTGAGTGAAAGTACCACGCCCTCGCTTGGCATGGGGCCCCTCAGATCTGTTTGCAGGCTAAAATACACGTCAGGGTAGGTTTGAGGTTCTAGTGGTGTTTTAATACTGCCTCAGGCAGAGCCCAGAATAAGGCTGGCAGAGTCTGTCTCTTCCCTTGGGGATATAGAGTTAGTTCCTGTATTCAGTGCAATGCTATGTTGGATTTGGTGCCCAGCCTTTCATGCATTAGCGATAGTATGAAGAGTTTGCAAGGAGTACAACCCTGATGCTTCAGGGCATAAGCCAACCGCTGAACAGGCTAGGAAGTAAATTCCCCCATGGCCTGGTTAACTGAGAACTTCCTTCTCCAGGCTCTCTTGCACCATTCTTTGAAGCAATTGATTGTCTGAGAGATTGGAAACAGGAGGCAGTGCTGCTTTGGCACCCCTGGTCTGATGCTCTCCGCAGTTGCTGTATGTGCTTGAGGGTTGACCGTACTCTGTCACGGATGCCCTGCCTGAAGCGCCTTCCTTCCAGAGTAGGGGCTCTGGCGTCGCCTGCCTGCCTGCCTGCCAATAAACAGCAGGAGAATAGCTGGGGTGCAAGTGAAGGGAAACGTCTTATTCTGACCTAGCAAAGGGCATAAATATGGTGACTGCCCCTGGCCACCCCTGCGGCCATCTGGTGTTTAGGTCCTTCTCTAGAGGAGGGAGTTACTTGGGTTGACTGGAGGGGCTGGTGGCTTGTATCTGAGAAGCTGCTCCAGTGGTGCCTCGCTAGTGCCACCTAATCTTCCTCGTGTTTTGAGAGCCCCGGCGTTTCCATCTGGGTGAAAGGGATGTGAGCGAGAAGCTGCGCTTAGCCAAACCGTTGTGTTCACCTGTGTTCTCTCTCTCCTCTTGCAGATACCGTCTTCAAACTCAGAGAGGAGAGCAAGCTTCTCCGGCAGGCCCACCAGGATGTCCACTCTCAGCTCCTTGATGCTCAGGTAATAGATGCTGTGCCGTTGCTGGGCTTGTAACAGAGTAGCCTGAACGCAACGGCCTGATCCTGAAGTCAGACAAATGGTGTTTATAACTGGCTTAGAGCAAACACACCAACTGGATAAGGCTTCCCAGCTGCAGAGGGATTAATGGCAAGAGGCCTTGTGCTTGTAAAGCCGGTTTGGCCTAGTGACTCAGTGCGCATAGACCTTACATCGGAGACTGTGCTTTGCTGCTGGCTGAGATGAGATGCGGGATCTCCTGACCTTAAGGTTTCCCGGGGCTTTCCACTGTTGTTGGTTTGTGCCCTGGCCTCTTGACCGGCACTAGTGGCTTTCTAAAGCGATGTGCTTGCAGAGCGCTTTGAGAAGGTGCTGGGGGGTGCTGAGCAGTGGTCTCATTTGAAGTGTGTGGATACTAGGAAGGGAGAGGATTTGTTTAGGGGAAGTCACAGGAGGTGTGGATGAAGCTGAACACAGGGGAAAGTGAGCAGAGCATCCCAAGAATGAAGACTGTCCCCCAGGCAATAAACTCTGAACTGAAGTGATGGGAGCATCATCCCTGGAGTGCTTTCATTAGCCAGAGCACTAGGGAATACTGTAGGGAATGGCTCTGCACTGGCTGGGGCATGGACGGATCTCCCAGCTAAGGCTTGTCTGTGGAGTCAGTGGCATGTGCTTAGTTGCACCATAGAATTTCCTGACTCTGCAGCTCTCCCATCCCAGTGGGATACCTGAATGGAAAGGACCAATTGGATTTCATGCATAGACTGGGAGGTCATTTGAAAATGAGGGATGGGGACTCCCTGGCGTCTTCCAGAGGTTGTTTGTTGTTAAACCGCAGAAAGAAACCCACCTTCTTTGCTCACAGTCCCAAAGAGCTGGCTTCACGGGGACGGAAATTGCCACAACCTGGGCACTTCTTATGTTCAGTAGTCATTGAAGCTTTGTTAGGGAGATGATTCTTGAAGAAATCTTCCATTTCATTTCCAATGCTCGACCTTTTTGGTTCTGCCTAGGAGGGCTGCACCTGCAAGCCCCCGGCCTTTCAAAGGGAACTGCTGCTCCCTTACTACCATTCAATGGGGAAGCCTCTTGCCAGCTGATTTTTCTTTTTGCCGCCTCTTCTGAGGAGGAGAAGACGATATCCAGCCCCAGTTCCAAGATCAGCTCTGCCCTCCCTCCTCCCACCCCAGCTCGGTTCTGTGGCGTTGAGATACGCAGCCTTCCAGCTGTGTGTGGGCAGTTCAGTGCAACTGGAGACTGTTCCCCTCTGATGCTCTGTGTACAGTGACTGGGTGGTCTAAGCTGAGGGGTCTGCATTACAAGACCCTTGCTGCAACTGACTCTCCTTGGTGCCCTTCTTAGCAGTCTCAGCACAAAGATGAGGGCTGAGGGAGGTGTCGGGGAAGGGTGCTCTGATATTGTCCGTGTTGTGTCCACTTTTTCGCCAAGGGAAGCTTTCAGTCTCCAGGGCTGCCCCGTCAGTGCTCTTCACCAGCACAGAATTCACTGGAACGGCTGTTTGTTTTTCTTGTCTCTGTTCTAGCACAAAAGTCTCAGTTACACAATTCCCAGATTAGGCAAGGGAAGCAGCTGGTGTGGTTTTAATGCGAACCATCTAAAAGTGTCTGGCAAGTCCCCCAAAGATCTACTTACCTCTAGCACTCAGCTCTCTGTATTATGAAAAAAACCTGCTTTCTTTTCGATCTGAATCCTTTTGAAAGAGCTTTGCAGCCTGTGTTCCTGCAGGGGCTTTGTGAGGTTTGTGGTACAGACGTTTTCCCCTGACATCTTTTAATTCTGCTTATCCCAAACTGCCCCAACACCAGTATCATCCCAGAGATCAGAGGTTACACTGGTCTGGGGCTTGTTCTGTTAGTCTTGGGACTCATTCTGGACCGATCATGCTGCTAGAAGGGGAATCAAAACCGTGGAGCCAAGTGACCCTTGGCTTTGGGGGGGAATAGGTTCAGGAACATCTGCCTGTAAGGGGGTGAACCAAAACCCTGAGGTGGGGAGAAATCTGCATCTGAGCTTTGTGGGGCTGAGGCCCATCACTGTGCTAGACTAAGAGACTAGTACAGTCCTGGCATTTTTTTGGGTCCCCTAGTATTAGGGACAACTGTTTTGCACTCTTAAAAGGTGCTAGCAGGGTGTGAAAACACTGACCGTGATTAGTAGCTTGCTTCCTCCCCAGCCACTGGAGTTCCAAGGTATCCTTGCTAAAATCCTCTGAACCCTGCTCTCAAATGGTCTGAAGTCTCCACTGCTAATCCTAGCTCTTGATGCAAGCAGCTCTTCATGGATTTGCATTTTCATTAGGTGTTTGCATGATGCATATCACTACGGGGAGCCAGGATCCCTAATTGAAGTCCATAGACACTATCATAGTGCAAACTGCTGAACTTCTCTGGCTGAGATGGGTGCAAAGGTGCTTTGGTTGGTGGAGCAGGACAGATGCTTTCAGGGCCAGTAAATCTCTCTGAGCACTGGGCCTGGCCAGTCCTTGGAGTCGCAATGATCCCTTCTGTATGGCTGAGACAGTAGTAAGCATTAACCAACCTCTCTGTGGGTTAATTCCTCCCGCAGTAACCGGCGTGTGTCATTAAACCCAGATCTCAGGAACATTTCCATCCCGAGTGGTGTTCAGTCACCTTCTGTCAATGGCTATCAAATTAATTGCAGAAAGAAATGTCACAGGGCAGTCCTGCCTGGTTGAGACGGGGACTCACTTGGGAATACAAATATGCTCTCGCAAATGGTAGAAAATGTCTCTCTTGCTGCTTCGTGTGCTGATGCCTTTGTAGAGGGGGCCTTGGAAGGACTCCTAAGAGCGACACCAACAACATGTCGTTGAGTGTAAAATCTGTCGAGCAGGGGTTGAATTTTTGAGGCAGAGGGGCAGAGAGGGAAGCCTGACAAGCACGGAGCATATAATGCATGCAGTTTTCCTGGAGAGGTGCTTGCGATCAACATGGCCCCTGAATCCCAGCACGTTACAGGAGTCCCACTGCTCCAAGATGGGGCTGGGGGCCCTGGGGCAGGCACTGTGTTTCCAATGAGGCACTGTGCAAATCTGGATAAAGCTGGGACTTTGCAGATTACTGAGGGAGAGGAGAGACTGAGGGAGAGATCAGTGTCTTTCTGAGCCCCTCGAAATGAGCCAGACACTCGAGCAGCTTTGTCAGTATATTTTCTGAAGTCATGTCACTGGCTGGATTAACGTATTCTGTTGCTAATTAACAGCCTGCTGTCAAACACTCTCCAGGGCTGTGAGCTAAGCTCAGAAGCGGGGAGCTGGCAGTGGTTGGATGCGGCTGACAGCCGATCCTTCCCTTGAGCCAGGTGCCAGGGTTGCTGAGGGCTGGAGAGGAGGAGATTTTTCTTTCCCTTATTTGCAACGTTGTTCTTGTCTTCTGGCCTGCTCTGCTCTGGATGGTTCCAGGGAGTGCCAACTTCACACATAGTTCATCGCTTCAGGTTAGTTACCTGAATCCAGCGCTTGTTGTTGGCTCAAGTCCTGGTCGCTGGATCTGAACGCAGTCGCTCTGTGACAGCTATTGGCAGGCCCATGTGACATTTTATTGGATGGATGAGGGGGTATCTCAGTAAGTTTCCGCCTGGGCAGGTGCCCAAACAATCACCAACATATGCAGAGACTAGCCTGGTGGTTGAACTGCCTTCCCCTCCTCCTCACGGCTGAGGCATGGTGGTGGGATGGCTCACATGGGCCCGGTCCGTGATGTGCCCAATCTGGGAATAAATAAAGGACCTCAGTCAATCCAGCACCCTCCACTTCTGTCCCTCACTGTTTCACAAATTCATGCAGAGCTCCCCTGGGCAGCATCTGCTCATTCCTTCAGGGAGTGGTGGGTGTCTCCAGCTGGCACCCTTGTTTTGACCCTCACTCCTGTGCCAGTTGTCCTGAGAAATCAGCTGGGTCCTGGTGCTGGTACCCCTCCCTCGGTTGTGTGGGCAGGGTTTTAGTTTTGGGTGGGGCTAGGCCCTCCCTCCCGGGATTCAAATAGGCCAGCACCAAAACCAGCAGGTGATGCAAACTTCTCCAGACATGTGCCCTCACCCTACCTGACAGCACCCTTGCTGCAGATTGAAAGCAGCTCTGCCTTTCCACTTATTCATCGTTTTGGCCTCTTAACCAAAACTGTCAGAAATAGCCTCAAATGTGGATTTAGTGGTGTGGGCACCAGTTCTCTACGAAGCAGACTGAGACCACGCCAGCTCATATAGGCCATTGAACAGCTGTTGAAGGGTGACAGGTTTTCAGGAGCAGCCTGGGTCAAAACACGAGGAGCTACCGGCTCTATGTCCATTACCAGTCACCCTTGTAGCTAAAATATTCTTGTCTGGCTCACTAAGTGCTGAGAGCATCTGCACCTTGGCAGAGAATGCAGGATGAAGGGTGAATTATTTTCTAGCTAAGCGCCTCTCAAAGGATCTTTTGTGGATTCCGTGCTGGGGATATGACAGCAAAGCAATCAGAAAATCAAGCATATTGTGTGTCTGCGTGTGTATCTTACACACATTCTCTTTCACACACAGACACCCTCCCCTTCTCTCTGACACTTTAAAAACAAAATGTTAAATTATTATGGGTGTAAAGTCAATTACTTGGAAATTAGGAGATGCCCAGAAGCAAGGCTGCCTGTGTTACCTTATTTCATCCCCTTTTGCTGTGTCCTGTGGAAAAAGGAGTTTGTGATCACGTGGCAAAATGCGTAGATGCACAAGGGGGTTGAATTTAGGTTGCCATTGACTTCACTGGGCCCAAGATTTCACTCTTGGTAGCTAAGCAAGCAGATTCCCTGCATCCGCCAGCAATTCTTTCTATTACTGCAGTGCTGATTTGCACCAATCCTGCCTTCCTGCTGCAGACGACAGGTGAGCGTTTATGCAGAGGGAGTTTACGTTCCGTGCTTGTTGTCCGAGGATTGCAAAGCCCTTGGCATGCCTTAGTAAATTGACAAGAGCATTGAGTAGCTGGTGTTCTGATCGTACAGATCGGTGAAATGAGACCCAGAGGGGTGAAATGACTCTCACACAAGGCCTTGTGTGAGAATCAGTGGCTGAGCTGGAACAGAACCCAGGAGTCGATACATGAAGTCCTCTGTGCTAGACTCCAAATAACTTCCCATAGATCATAGTATATTTAAAACCTTCCCACTGTGTGCTGGGTTTGGCAGAATGAAATCTCTCTGGTTTGTTCTAATTTAGCGAATCTTCTCCTACCAGCTGGGCTGATCCGCTGTGTCCTGCAAGCCAAACCCCACCTACATCCCCGTGCTGTCCTGTTTGTTCTTCAAAAACCACGCACCAGCACCCCAGAGGTCAAAGCAAAATACGATCACAAAGGAGAAACTTGAAATCAACAATCTCTGCTCAAGGAAGTTTCCTCCCAAACTTTCCTCTCTGCTTGGAAAACTTATCGCTGAACCCTGGTTTGGCAACCAGAGGCAAAGAATTCCCCACCCCTCCTTCCACACAGACTTCCCTATGAATAAAACCGAGAGGAGCATCCAGCCCTTCCTGAAAGGCTTTTTCAAGCCCTTTCGCTTTCTAGGGTGGGGAGGGAGGAAATGAACTGATAAGCCGCAGCAAAGTGAAAAGTGTTACATTTGCCTTGGGGTCCAGGGCAATCCATTTTCATTGAGGTAAATTGAACGTTCAAGTAGAATTAAGCCAGTTATTGGGTCAACCCCTCTGAGATGAACACGTCCTCTGAGAAATGGTTCCCTGGAAAAGAGCCCGTATGTACGTGTGACCCAGAATGAAAGGGACCAGAGGTGTAAGGGCAGAAGGAATCCGTTCTACAGCGTAGGTTGTAAAGTTGGTTACATGGGTCAGCATTTCCAGTGTAAAAACCGGATGGTAAAAGCTGGACGCCATCAGGGTAGGGAAACACTGAGTCTGAAATGAGGGACAGACGGGAGAATGACCGTGGCAGAGACTAACTCTTCTTGGGGCCTTGCTGCAGTCATCGATGGGGTGGTGTTGGACAATCTCCAGCCCCTTCTTGCACACGAAGGCCCAGCCCTAGCTGAGAGGAGAGCAGGACTCTGTAGTGATGGCTTTGCCCAGTGGGGAACTATTAACCCTTTGTCACCTGAGTTTTTATTGCCCTAGACCCAGATGGAGGAGTTCAGGCAGCTCAAAGAAGCTCTGCAGAAGATGCCAAGTTTCAAGGAAGTGGGACCTGGGAAGGGGCACCAGCAGCTCCAGGCAGTGAAGGAACAGCCCCCGGTGCCAGGCAGCAACCATTTGCAGCTCTCTAGGCAGAAGGTACAGTACCCTGGCATTGGGCCTTGCTAGGTCCAAACCTGGGCATGTGAAGTCTCCTGGCGAGAGGAATGCTGCTTGATGGGGTGGCTGAGTACCTGGGGTTAATTCTTCCCCCTTCCCGCTTTCCGTAATTAACTCAGCCTTGCAAAATTTTCTTCTCTCCTCCTTCCAGGTGTTTGCAGCCAACAGGGCCAAAATGCCGCTGAACCCCGTGGATCAGGAGAAGCCCGCTGGTGGGAGCCTGATGAGACCACAGATCTCGGGGGTCAGGAGCCAGGGAGAGGGGACTTTGCTCCAAGGCCAGACCTCGCATAATAATGATGGCTCCAGGCCTCAGAGCGATGTGTTGTTCGCCCATCCGGCCCCACTGCAGGAAGCCAACCCACCACCAGCAGCCCTGCCTCCCCGGCCGCAGGGACATGGGGACAGCCCTGTGATCCGATTCACGCGGACAGTGAACAGTGTGCAGAATGGAAACCCGGTAAGTGGAGTGTGTGATCCAGGCCAGGACTTAGGGAGAGCCTCTGACACTAGACAGCACAGGCTGCCAGTCAGGCTGAGACCTAGGGAGTGAGAGAGAACCCCAGGGTCTGTCGGGATCCAGCAGCCTCTTTTTAAATTTGGAAGGGAAACCAGCCTGCCTGGAAACCAGCCCCCTGTCCTGGGAAACAGATGTCGTTCAGCACAAAAATGAGTCCATTCCTGCAGTCTGTAATGAAGCGGCAGATGTGTCAAAATGGGGGGTGTCAGAAAGGGAAGTTTGCCCCAGGCTCCCATTTGAGGGGGCCCCCAAACTGAGTGGCCTGGTGACCTGTCGTGCAGAGCCTCAGCGCCATTCAGGTTTGGCTCCGTAGCGCCTCCCTGTTGACGGAGGTGCCGGGTCAAATTTTGGTGAGTGGCATTGGTGGCACCGCGATCCCACGAGCTGGGTCATGGCGACCAGAGTGGGGAGCCAGGCCCAGCCACCACTGCAGGGTGAGCGTGCCCCAGGTGAAACATTTCCGGGGGTGCCCATGCCATGAAGTGGGGCAAACCATGAATTCTGAGCAGCTTTGCACTTGAATGTGACCATTTTCCTAAATGTTAGTGTGCACCCCGTGTTTTCCAGTCCCCGGAATGCTGTGGCATGGTTTAATGTGCTAATCTGCAGCGACTGCTGCCCTAGATCCATTGCGAACAAGCAGGGTGTTTTTATTTCTGTTGGTCGTGAGAGATGACTTTTTTCCTACCCTGGAGTCTGACTGCTTTTGGTTTCCAGCTTTGATTTTCATTTGGAGATTTCTTCCCTCTGAGCTGAAGGGAAAGGTGAATCCCTCTCTTGCTCAGTCTTCAGGAAATGATCCTTTGTGAGGTGTTTGCATTTTCCTCTTCCCTGGGTGTTCTCCTCCAGGGGGAGAGTGCTGACTTCTGGCCTGAGGTGCAGCCAAGCAGGATTTAATGAAGTGATCAGACTGTTTCCGCTTCTCATTTTCCCAGTTCTCTCTAGACTCTGATTCACTCTCTTTGTGGACTGCTGGACAGTAGTACAGAGAAGAGTTGCTGCTTGCAATCCCATGGCAGCAGGGATTCCTGCTCCTTGGAGAATGCTTGCTTGCTCTGCAAATAGTTCACCCTGAGTGTCTTCATCTAACCTCATCCTGGCTACCCCACTTTGCCATCTAGCTACAGCCCAGAGGTGGACCTAGGGCTTCATCCACATACTAGGAGGCGCCTGTCCATTTGCTCCAATGGGCTTTGGAAAAGACCCATAAAATCCCAGGGTATCAGCTGCAGGCTGGTTCTTCTGCTGTGCAGTCAGTGGAACTGACTCCACAATCAGCCAATGGACAGGGAATAAGTGAGTGACCAGCCAAGTCCTCTGCTTCTCCTTTTCATTCATCTAGCTCCGGAGGGCACTGCTCAGCCATATTTATCCTAGTTACTCATGGCCGTTTCTATTGCACTCTTCACCATGGCATCTGAGCAGTTTGTAGCCATCATGAATTTACCTGCCCCCCAGGGGAGTATGATCATCCCCTGCATTGCAGCTGGTGCAGAGAGACTAAGAACCTTCGTTCCCGAGCTGCTGAGCGCCTGCAGCTCCCATTGACTTCCCCCAGTTAGTGATTTGCCTCGTGTCACACAGCGAGTCTGCGGCAGAGCCAGGAACCCACATTTCAGGGTCCCACAGTGATGGGCAGGTAGAGCTAAAAATGCTGCCTTAGCCCGGTGTAGAGACACGAGAAGTGAAGCTGGACATTGGTGTATGCGGGAAGACCAGAGACAGGGGGAAAATATTCTAGAGCGCAGGTGGGGGAAAGAGGCACCGGAAACCATGTTGGTCCCTGATCAGTCAGTGCCTATTTCTGTGCATCACTGCAGGCATCTTTTATGCAGCCACTGGTTGGGGAGCCCCAAACTATATTTCTTTCAAACCACATGTGGATGTGGATTTTTCATGGCTGGCCTGGTCCAGAAACACTCCTGGTCTCTGCCTTGGAGGAAGGACATCCTGTATGGACTCAGGAGGATGGTCCAGTGACTAGGGCCCTGGCCTGGGACTCAGAAGAATGGGTTCAACGCCCTACTCTGCCACAGACTGTGTGACCTGAGACAAGTCACTTGATGCCTCAGTTCCTCATCTGTAAAATGGAGTTAATAATAGCACCGGCCTGTCTCACAGAGATGTTGTGAAGATGAGTAAGTGTTAATTACATCCTGAGAAGCCAAACCACAATATAATAACGCTAATTGCAATGGAGTTACATGGTAGTTACTGTACCCTTATTTTAAGGTGTGACCATAGGCTTGCCCTTTTGTCCCGTGGACGTTGGCCTGCTGAGGACAGGGCATTTACATTTCACATAGCCTGCCCAACAGAAAGGTATTTTTCTTCTCTCTCTGGGACATGAATTACTTACTTTCACTCAGAAATGGTAGCATGGCTGGTATCTCCCCTGCAGAGCGATTTGCTGTTCTAATGTTCCCTGATGAAAGATGTGATCCAAAACCAGGAACCTTCCAAACACAAGGCGGCCGTGAGGGTCCAAGTGGCCAGGTAAATTGTACAGCTCTTTGTCCTCTCTGCAGGATGACAAGGTGGTGGTGAGCATTCAGGGGAAAACCAGTGAGGAAAACCATGCTCCCAGAGGGGTGGTGCCTAATCTGAAACGCCCATCTACACTGGAGAAGGAGGCGGCTCCAGCCAACCATCCCTTGGCAGAGAACAAACCGGCGCAGATGCAAAGGTTTGTATTACAGGGCTCTCCTCTTACCCTCAGGCTTCAGGGGGAAGAATGCTACAGAAGGTCATCAAGAATGGCCCATTGAACTCTTCCCCTTGCTGGGGTGTTCAGTGTTATTTTCGATATAAAGAGCTGCAAATGAAGACTCCAGGTCCCAGCATGCTCTGTTCTTTTTTGATTTGTCCATACAACATCCATCTTACTTCAAGCCGCAGGCCACTTGTGTCAAGATGCAGCGCTGCACGCTGGGACGCATGGCCTGGTGGATTTCATTTCCATGTGAAAGGGGAGGGCAACAGGGCGCCATGTTGCAGAACTCTCCGCGGGCTGTGTTTAGCCAGCAAAGTGGGCTTTGGCTACCAGTCCTGTAGGTGTCATGCAGTAAGGAGAGACTGGGGAGCTTCTGTTGAGCAGGGTGCAAGGCATGGATTGAGTCTTAGCCAGAAGAAATGGCAGTGCAGAATTCTGAGTTGACTTCTGCCAACTTCTCTGCAGTGGGGGAATTAAAAATAAAAATTGTTTTATTTAGCAAGCTGAAGACATGCAGCAAAGTGGAGGCCAGACATTCTCAGCAAAAGGGCTGTTAAGGGATCCCATCAGCTTCTCTAATTAAGAGGCGTTAAGCTGTGTATTAAAGCTGAGGCTCACTCATGTTTTCCACTAATTAATCAGTAATCCGTCAAGCTCTGTGGGAACAACCAAAGCAAGAGCTGAAGGCTTGTCATCTTCAAGGTTATATGGTCATCAAGAAGTGGCAGGCGACTGGCCCCAATTGAGATGCTGACTTCTCCTGGCTTTGCATCCAGGTTTGAGGTGACGGTTCTATCCTCTTCTCATTTGTGGATTTTCTTCTATCTTGTGGATGGAGCTGTTGCTTGGGTCCGTGTCTCTGTCATGCCAGCAGGAAAAGCTTCTTTGAAGAGCTTTGCATGATTGTAAGGTGGACACCTACACCTTGTCTACATACAAATGTTGCACTGATTTAAAAGGTTTGTTAAATCTCTTTGAGTTAAACGCTGGTGCATTCTCCTGAGTAGATGCATTTGAATTGTTTTGCAATTGGCTTATCTCAACTTTAGCTTAATTCAGTAAATGTAAACCAATGGAATTATGTCCACACAGCGGCTTGCACGGTTTTAACTAAAGAGATTTAAAACAGGTGCAACTTCTCTTTTTAGGTGAGGCCTTAGTATGGAAATTTCCCAGCCTCTTGAGGGCTGTAGTTTTTATTAGACAAATGCAGAAGGCATCTTTGTACATAGCAACCTCCATCACTCAGCCTTCATTCCATGGTGTAGGGGAGAGGAGAGGAATGCTCTCTGGGTAATTTACAAATAAAGGTGGATTCAGAAGTAGGCAGAGACTGTTACACTGAGATCATGAAATGGATACTTTTATTGTTTGTGTTGCACGCACACTTAGGAGCTCCAGTCATAGACCAGGACCCGTTGTGCCAGGAGCCGTACAAACACAGAACAAAAATACTGTCCCTGCCCCCAAAGAGCTGATTGTCTGAGTGAAGGACTCTGCTGAGCAGGTAGCAGAATGAGCATTCTGCATGTGAAAACACTTTCTGATACTGCAGTTCTTCCAAGGCTGGCTATGATGAAAGCTGAAAAGAGCATCTTTCTCAGCTCATCTGCTCCCTACAGATCTCCAGGTTACATCTACTTACTTCATTGAAACAAACAAGATGTGGCTCCCGTTAGATCTGCAGATGCAGCCAAGCTGGGGGAGAAACAGCTTCTGAATTGTCAACTGAGTTCTGATGGGAACAGTAACAGTTCATTTCCTGCCCGTTGTTCTTGTTCACTTAGATGCCAGCTCCTCAGGGCAGGCACTGCCTCTTATGTGTCTGTACAGCACCTGGCCCAATAGGGCCCTGATCTCAGTCTGGTCCTCTACGTTCCACTGAAACAACAACTGTACGAATAACCAATGGAGTTAAGAAGCAAAGAGGATGCAGAGCAATGCAAGTCAGTGGAGGTGGGTGTCACTGAAGGCACCAGCGCTATATGTTGTTGCATATAACACAGAGGGGACTTTGTCACCAGTAAATCAGTCAGAGCACACAAGCGTTGAGCTGTTTGGCACGTGGAGACGGAGGCTGCAGCATGGCACTGATGGAGCATTCTCCCTGAATGGATCTAAGGTCAAAAAGTCATCAGAGCAGCTAGGGACTGTCACGTTACCTGGACAGTGTTTGAGGGGGTGGGGGAACATCAAAGTGACATTCTCTTGGAGATGTCAGTGCCAAAAATAACACAGCATGCCAGAGGCAAAGAAGCCATTTGTCCACTGTGAGGATTGGGAACTATTGCAGGGGTGGATTAGATCAGCAGATTCCAGAGAGGCTCTTGATGGTTGATTTACATTTTGATTGTTTCTGTGGTGGGTGATCCGGGATGACATTCTGGCTGCGATTTCCTTTCTAAAAGCTTGTGCAGTGCAGCGTGCTGGCTTTAAATGCAGCAGCTGAGCCTGATGGGAACAGGCAGAAGGGAGGAGCATGCAGAGCTGGTGCTGGTGAGCCCAAACCACTTCCACACAAGGGTTCGGGGAGGACAGACAAGTTCTACAACAAGCCAGGAACCAAATCCTGGAGTGGCTCCAGTTGGCTAGACACCAAGAATTCTGGGATACGCACCCAGAAATCCTTGCACCAGGCACAGGTAGCTGCAGCCCCGGTGTGGACACGGGTATACAGAGTGTAGAGCACATTTGGCAGAGCAATGTGGATTCTTGGAGGTGGGCTTAGCTAACGTGCTCGTGTGTGCATGAGCCAGGACCCAGGTCAAGCCTGCAATGTAGACGCATAGGTTGGATGCACCAGTCCCACTAATTTTAATAGCAACTGGGTGACCAGATCTCTCAGGCAGATTTGAAAATCTCAGCTGGCATGTGCATCTGAACTGGGGATCTCAGGCTGTATAAAAGAGGAATCTGAATGTGAACTGAAGTCATTTTTTGAGGTTCAAAAGTTCTGGTAGTGCCCATCGTTTTTCACTCCTAAAGTCTCCGTGCCTCTGGGATGGGTGTTGGAAGTGGTGACATGTTGCAAGTGTTTGTAGCTGTTCTGGAGAGTTTCCTCTGCTGCTTTTGGGGATACACAGTGTTCAGAGAAGCAAACTGGTCTTTTGGGGGCTTTCCCTGCATTCTGAACCTTTAAGGTTCATTCCCCAAAATGTGAAGGAGTTCTTCAGAAATCAGGGCCGAAGCCGAGTTCAAGCCTAGTGTAGGTAGGTGCCACTTGAGTGAATCTCAAGGTCTGGATTTGGCTCGTAGTGTATTCTAGATCTTCAGAAGTGTGAGGCTAGGTGCTTGGATGATTCTGAATCTTATCCATTATGTTGCATTTCTTCAGTGAGTTGGGTGGAGAACAGCCTCCATGTTGGAGAGGTCTGGGCTATCTTTGTACCCTACATAAGACACTTCCCTCTGGCACTGGTTGAGAATATCTGCATAGGTATCCTACCTTAAATACCCCTCCACAGCCCATCTCTCTGCATCTGTACTGCACATTTATAGACAGGGAGTGGAGCCTCTGACTGGCCATGTAGAGACTGGCTCCTCAACCCAGTGATTGGTATAGATACCATGCAGAGTTGGCAGCATTGAGGAAAAGAAGGTGCGTGGCATTTGGCATTTCTCCTGTCGCCAACCATCATTAAAGCCTTGTTGTGCCAAGAGGGAAGCAGACAGACAGAGAGTGGTTCCAGGTAGCAACAGGAGCATGTTTGAGGCAAAGCATTCACAGGGAGGGATCAAACTCTCAGCCTAGCTTATGGCTGGCCAGAAGGAGCTGCCCGTACTTCCGCAGAGCTCAGAGGCAGGCTCACAGGCTGGTCACAGAGATCGGGCCCTAAAAGAGACAGACCCCTCCACACACCCCAAAGAGGAGACCCAAATAGACATTCACCACAACATCTGTCACAATTACTACAAACTGCTTATGAGAGAGATTGTATTAAAATAGATCAGCAAAAGGCTCTCTGCTGTGCCACACTGCAACAAGTTCCTTATATGGTAAAAGCTGAGCTGTCTGGCACTTGACCAGCCAGAAAGCTCTATCAACCGGCATTTCTGATCTTCACTGAAAGTCTGGTTCATAGTTCGGTTGGTGCAGGGCCAGCAGGCTCCTTACCTGGCTCCCTGGAAGTGGCAACATGTCCCTGCTGCTCCTAAGTGGAGGAATGGCTGTGGGGGGGCTCCATGCGCCGCCCCAAGTGCTGGCTCCACATCTCCCATTGGCTAGGAACTGTGGCCAGTGGGAGCTGTGGGGGCTGGTCCTGTGGGTGGAGGCAGCGCAAACAGCTGCCTAGCTGCGCCACCACCTAGGAGCAGTGGGGACATGTCACAGCTTGCGGGGAGCTGCCCAAGGTGAGCCTCGCCCAGATCCGGCACCCTGAAACCTCTCCTGCACCCCTGCTCTGAGCCCCTTCCTCCACCCAAACTCCCTCCCAGAGCCCACGCCCCAACTCCCTCCTGCGCCTCAGCCCTGAGCCCCCTCCCACACCCAAACTCCCTCCTGCACTCCGAACCCCTTGGCCCCAGCCTGGAGCCCACTCGTGCACCCCAAACTCCTCATCCCTGGCTCCACTCCAGAGCCCCAGCTGGCACCCTCACCCCTCCCGCACTCAACCCCCTGCCTCCTCCCAGATCACCCACCCTCATCCTGAACCCCTCATTTCTGGTCCCACCCCAGAGCCTGCACCCCCAGCCCAGACCCTGTACCCCCTCCCACACCCTATCTCTCTGCCTCAGTCCAGAAAATTAGTATTCGATCGGTAAGTATAACTCTTAGTGAACCAGAATATTTGACTAACTGGCAGCCCCCTATCCCTCAATATGCTGGATGGCAAAACTTTTACTGTATCATTACTTTTCTTAAAAAGGTTTTCTACACTCGTCGTCCGAAACTCTACAGTTCTCAATAATGATTCTTCAGAGTATGGACTAATTATTCTAGAAGACTGTGGTACAAGCAGCATTATTACTTTACATAAAGATTGAGGCAAAAAGAGGACTTTTGGTTTGGTATTTTTCCAAAAAGGCAAATTTATGCCTTCTAATATGTGAGAAGCATGAAAATGTATCAATTTGGAGTTAGAAAATATTGCCACTGCTATATGGATAATTTATCACCGTGCATGAATAACAGATTAAAGCCATTCTAATAATAATACATTGCATTTATAAAACACATTTTATTTGGCATTTGTGTAGTGCACAAATTGTTCTATAGCTTTTCCGTGTAGCTTGCAGCGATAACTAATGCAATCAGCTCCTTTGCCTGAGATGTACAATTAGGCAGGAGTTTTGAATGTGTGGGAGGTGGGTTTCTTTTTGGTTTTGTTTTTGTTTTTTTCTTTCCCTGTTTGCATTTAGATTATGAAATGCCAACAAGCTGTGTGGCTTGTTCTGTTTTTTGTTTCTTACTTTGCTGCAGCTGGCAAGACATTGTTAACAAAGTGAATGCCCGAATGGACGAGGAACAAGTGCACGGTTACCCAAAGCACCTTCACTTTGACACCAGATCTGAGCAGAATGCCAATCTGTTGCTGGCCAATCAACAAAGAGGGGTGGAGCATCCGATAGCCAATCGGGAAGGAGACAAGGAAGGGACAGATGATGAAGAACTCGAGATGGGTATGGTTTCCATAACGCAGTGAAGTACAGTAATGACCTATGCTTAGCAAGGGGTTGCTTTTTGAACAAAGGAAGTCTCTCAAAAACTTCAAGAGAAATTTTAATTGGAAAATTTTGTTAAGAGATATTGTGTATTTTAAATAATCCAAACTTGGTCACTTTTACCCAAGCTTCTAGTCTCTTTTTGTTTCCTCTGCCTCATGCCCTAGCTCGGTCTTGTTTGGATTCTCAGTGTTGCAGGAGAATGCTTGCAGCCCCCAGTGACTCCAGCATTAATACGTGCACTCCCCGAGTGTTCCTGGGAGGACCCCCATTCAAATACTGACATGGCCCACCCCTGCTTAGGTTAGCACCGATAGGCTCAGAGCACAGGTAAACCAAGGCATGTGTCATTGCGAAAGAGGTACAATTGCTAGGAGTTTTAAAAACTCTTCTCCTCCCTGTCTTGCAAAGTGCAGAAATGGAGCCTGGCTCTGGGAATCCCCTGACATCCTGCCTGCTGCTGTGTCCGGGAGGAAGATGTTAAATCTGCAGTCCCCTTATGGATGACTAAGGAGTTTTTCCTAGGGATGGAAGGAGAAGGGACCCACCTCCTGAAGTAATTTACAGGAGAGGCTGTCATCTGAGGAGTGCACTGCATCATCTTGTTATCAGGGATAGGTTGGCCCTTTCATCCAACCTTGACCTGTCCCCTTTCTCCAAGCCATGTGCATCATATGTACTAAAGCAATATGCACACAGGTCGCGGCACTTTATTTCCCGTCTATAAGAGAGGGATGGAGAATCCCCTTCCAATATTTCTTGCAAGACTTGAGTTCAGTCTCCCATGTGATTTCTTTTTGCTTTTTTGTTTGTTTGCTTTTGTTTGGAAGAGGGATTCCCATCTTAATCATGGTGATGAATTTCCCAGCATCCTTTGGGGGTGATGAGCAAGCCATTTCGTAGGCCAGCTAATTCCATGGGTCAGTCAGACAACTGCAGCCATCTTGGAAGACTCAAACTCTGAGCAACTGGGGGACACCAGCCCTCAAACCATTTGGCACATGTTAGAATTGTACACTCTGCTGCTCCAACTGCATTCAGACTCCCTGGACTGGCTCAGCCATCTAATAATGTATTTGCAAGGGAAGGTATTAAAACGGGGCAAAGGGGGAAGCATTTGACCCAGTGTGACCCATCATCAGGCCTGGAAACTGGTTCTGAATAATTGACCAGTTGAGGTTTGTGAGGGAAGAGCCTTTATCTCTGCTTCACTTCACAGGCATAATGTATAAATATTGTTAAGCTGAGGGTTGGGCGATCGTACCGCCTCATTGTTGTCATGCTGGACAGCTTCGGCTTCCAAACAGGGGAATTGGGGGAACAATGAATTTCCCCTTTGTTTAGCGATAGCTGAAACAATAGAAGATGACTTCCCAAGGACTAGACTGCTTTCAAGCCTGGGCAGTGTGTGAGCCATGCGGTCCAAGGAGTTTCCTGGGGATCTGATAACAAATGCAAGGATGAGGGATATATTTGATTGTGGCTGTGCGTCTGTGTACAGGAGAGAAGCAGCAGAAACACCTCAAAGAGTGAAGGCAACAAGGAAGCCCCAGAGACAGCGAGAGAAATGTGTGACCTTGAGGGGGAAAAAACGAAAGTGAGAGCTTTTGAGCAGAGCGCTGGCTGGAAAAGGGCTTGGAACTGTGAACAGAGAAACTATCTCCCTGCTTTTTGATTCCTAGTGTGTTCAGGGAAACAGGATTTCATGTACTTTCTTTGTAAATAAACAGGATTGCATCAAAGAAATACCTGACTCCATCATCAGTTTCTGCTCTAACTGAAACAATCCACAAGATCCCAAATATTGATTAACTTCTCGGGTCTAAAAAGCTAACTTTGTTAATTACAGTAAGAATGCAGATTTGATCAGTGAAACCGCATGGGGTTACTAGACCAAACTGAACTAACAAAATCTCTGGTGCCTTTGGTCAGTGACCTGTATCTAAGTGTCACTGGGATTCTGAATGAAATATTCCTTAGACAGGTTGGCTAGTAGGTGGGGCAGGAAGTTTAGGAGTCAGGGCTCCTGGATTCTATCCTGGGGATCTGGGTTCAAATCCTGGCTTAGATCACAAGTGACAATGAGTTTGGTGGTCTCAGCCTGAACTCTTGCCAGTGGATTTTGGTGCAATTTTCATTCTCTGCTCAGGAAAGGGCTCAGATTAGGAATAGTGGTGGTGGTGAGGGCAGAGGTGCAGGTCGGTACGAGTAACAGAGCCGTAGATGATAAGGCCATAATAAAGATAAGAAGGAAAGGTCTAGATCATTGGGTCAGTGCCCTTCCAGTTCAGGAGAACCTCTCTAACATGTCAAATATCTGATATTAAACTGATCCTGTGCTGATCAGGTCCAGTCAACTGGACACAGGGAAGTGTGGGGGCTGTGTGAGAGAGAGAGGAGAAACTATGTTCTTGTTTCAAAGCCCAGATGCCTTGTCCCTTCCCTTAGAAGGACCCAGCTGGTATTTCATCTTTAAATGACCTGCTTTCAACAGGTTCCCCTAGAAGAATCAAACTAATTGCCTCACATCAAAGCAAACTCCTCTTTGAAGGAAACAGGCTCGCACTGCGGGGCTGGGAATGGGGGGGAATGTTGGGTCCAGCAGGACTTGGCCTCCATGTCTTAATTGGGATTAACGCCCTAGGGAACGACTTTACAGCCCAGGCCATGAAACTATCTAATTGGGAGCCCTGTTGCCTCTTGGTCTCTTACTTAATGTTTCAAGAGGGAAAACTTGGCTAATGCTGATGACAGACAGCACAGAAACACGGCCCCGACTCCCTGCCCCCTGCCTTCGTTAAGGTCATTCTTGTCGAGGATTATTAGGAGAAGGATAATAAATGATGCACTGTCGAAATGGGCGATTAGTCCTCAGCTCTCTTCCCCCCCCCGCCCCGCCGGAGTCCTGAGAAGCGTTTCAGGCAGGACTTCTTTCCTGTTGCTTGTTTTTGCTATTAAAAAATGCATCCAGACCTCAAAGACACTGGGTCTAATGCAGCCAGACTTGGACCATGAGCCTGGAGGGAGAACCATCTCCGCATCCCAGGATTAGAGACTACAGTGAACGAAGCTGTTTAATTTTTCGGGGGGGGGGGTCATTTCTGAGTGGGGGAACCATCCTGGAAACTCGGCTCATTATTCTGTTAGCACCCCATGGTTCTTTCCAGTGCTTCCTGCTTTACACCAAGTCTGCCTTCGTGTGGTCACCAGGATTCTCATTGGGATGTTCTTCACGGCTCATAAACCCTGCTTCTAACTGTCCGGAGCCCTATGGGCTGCCCCTCCTTTGTGCTGTGTGCACCCTCAGGGGACCTGTGCATTGCCTCCTCAGTTCTCCCAGCTCCTGCCACTTTGGGAGTGAAAGAGTGGGCGTGGCGCCTTGCATTCCCTCAGAGCACTACAGATTGTTGCTGCAGCCTTCTCCTGGGACATACCTGCCCTGTAGATTACACAGCAGGCCAAAGAGGGGCAGCCTGTGCTGGAGGCTGCTTTGCATCACCCATATCAACCTGCTCTGCTTGCCGCTGCAGTGGTCAGCATGACCATTGAAGCCAGCGCAACCAGATGCTGTAGCTGGACCTACTCGGATCTAGATCTAGTGGAGTTTGGGCCTCCCTCTGGTCAAAACAAAGGGCTGTGCGGGGTCCAAAATGTACGACGGGAGAAATAAACATAATGAGCCACCTTGCTTCCCCCTAACGGACACTCTATGTGGTTCCCCTTTCCTCTCTCCCTTGCCACGTGGAGCACTGACCTTTCGTTTGCAACCAGCACGTGCCGACAAAGGGCGAAGTGGCACTGACCTGTAACCCACCCGCGGCACAGCGGGGCCGGGAGCGATTCTCTGCCTGGCTGCGCAACTAGGTTGTTTCCATGGATACCACCCAGCCTCTGCAATAGCCCAAGGGACAGAGAGATGTACAGATGAGTGACTGAGCATCCGGTGGCTCAGTAAGCCAATCGCCCTGTGGTCTGACTCCAGCTACCTTGCCACCTAACAGGAAGTAGATGGGTGTCATTGGCACATCAGGGATCATTAAGCCTCCAAAAAGGCAGCCTTACAAATCCCTTGCCTGTAAAAGCTGTTACTGTTACGCGGAGTCGTTTTTCTTGCAAACTTGGCATGGGGAACAATGTTGATGCCAAGATTTGGACCCTGAAATGATGTACCCATCCCCCCCCAGCGTCGCCCATCAGTGCATTGTTTCTGGGAATGTACATTTGTCTTGGTGTTAAATGTCTTTTCCACTCTTCCCCACATTGTCAGTGGTCAATAGACCCAGAGGGTTTTGTGTCTCCAGCATGTACCTGCACCATAGATGCCAGGCGAGGTTTTGGCAGCTGGGTAGAGGGGGTTTCTGGCACCCACGAATATGCGGGAAGTGGTTTTGGATTTTGGCACTGAGGAGGCAGTGGAAGTGCCTCTGCTCAGCTGAGGCAAAGGTGACTTCAGATCTTGGAGGCAGGGGACTGAATTGCTCCTTTCCCTGTTGCCCTTGACTGCAACTTGCTACCCGAGCACTGTCCTTACATCCAGTCGTGGCAAATAAGCACTACTATTATTTAGATGCTACTAAAGTGGTTGTTGATGAAACAATCAACGTTGACATTTTAACATACTATCATTAGGCACCAGGATTAACCCGTTACAATGAATGGGGACTAGTTCACACCCCTCCACGATATTGTGTCTGGCTATCTGCAGAGACAGGCAGACAACACTGCATCAGCTTCCACGCTATGCCTGTTCTGGGGTGTGGTAACCAGCCTGCTCTCTGGTTCCAGTGATGCTTCATCACAGCCCAATGCAGTGTCTTTCCCAGGTAGGCATGAGTGATCAGTTCACTCTCTTTCTCTAGGAGAGAGAGAACTTTCCACGGCGTACAGGGCCAAACGGTCACATTGCCAGTGCCAGTTTTGCTGCTCCCTGGATGAGCCTTTTGGTTGGCTGGACTGACTCATTTCATTTTTCTTGCAGATGCTGGGATGATCGAAAGAGAAGAGATTATGCACACGCGAAAAGAGGCGGTGGTCCAGGAGCCAATGGTAAGAGAAGTCGCCATGTTGTCATCACTTGAATCTGACTGACACCAAACTCTTCCGTTCAAGCAGACGCTTTCCATGCAGCCCATGTAGCATGTCATTCTCACCCCCGCCCCCAAGAGGGTTGTGTTTTAATGAAGAATAGTGAGCGTTTTCCTAGCATCCATTTGAGTGCTAACGGGAGGTATGGTCAGCACAGGGTGAGCGCTGGGAGTTCTAATCTCGGTCTCTGCCATGAGTTCTCATCGGACAAGTCACTTCTATGCCTCCATTTTTCCTACCCTAAAACCAGGTAAAATTACCTCTCTCTGATGGGTGTTAGGTGGAGCAGAGCTGGTCAAACAGAGCATGTGTGGTATGAGGGGAGTGGGGAATATTTATTTTTTGTTTGATGACATCTTGTATATAGTCAGTTGCAGAATCTCTCACCTTGGGGGGCCACAAACCTGCTGTTCAGGGGCCCTGAGCACCTTGCCTTTCCCATATGGCTAAATAGGTCCCAGTTAGATCTCTGCTGTGTGGATGCAGGGAGGGATCCTGAGGAGCGGGTGCTGGTTGTTGTATGGAAAAGGGGGTTGTGATATGGAAAAGGACTGAGAACCACTGCCCTAGCGGAAGGAGGTTGTTTCATCCATCTGTAAAGCTGATCAGATTGCAGGGGAAAAAAATTTACTGGCACATCCTTTTCTCTGACAAGCTCTGGGAGAGGCAATGCACTGACTGGTATTTGACGATGGTCGGGCTAGCTTGGCTAATTCACTGGTGGTTTGTAAAGTGCTCTGAAGGTGAGACGCACTATGGAAGTGCCAAGTGATATTCGTTCGGTAATCGATTTCCATTGGGAGAGCTTCAGCTCCATGTATCTCCCTTCGCTTAGCTTGGAGAGGCTGAAGGAGAGAGCCCAGGCTCCCCTAAGAGAAGCAGTAACTTCAGAGAGAAGTGCTCTTTCCCTGCACCTTTCTATAGTGTTCCCCCGTGATACTGGCAGGGCCTTGGCCCTCCAGCCTGTTTGACTTTCCTTTGCCCACCGTGGTGCCTGCAGGTCCTTGGGACATCGCACCTTTATCTATGACTTTGACTCATACACAAGCTTTCACCTTTCTGTGCCCTCCCTAGAGGGGAGGACGTCCATGTTTTCATCGAGGAAGCCAGCTGGTAATTCCCGCCCCCCCCCCCGATAGGAGTCAACGCTGATCCAGCTGCACTAGAGGAAACAAACTCTTCCCAGGTGACCTACAGAGGAGAATATCAAAACAAAACCATGGCAGATATTAAGCACGGGAGATGATGGTGCCTCCTCTCCCTCCCAGTTCATTCTTTTATTTCAGTGACAGGGTATGTTTCTAGCTGATCTGCTACAAGGCAGAAGTCTTGCATCTCCCACAGCCTGGAGCTGTGTGTCTGCCTCTCTCTGCTGGAGCTCAGGATTCGATGTACCTCCTGAGAACATCTGTGCCAAGGAAACCGTCCTGGCTTTTGGTTCCCGGAGCTTTAGATCTGAAAGCATCACGCACATAACAAGGCGTGAAGCGTTGTGTCAAAAGGCAGATTTGTTTTGGCTAAAGGCAGCTTTTTCTTCTGAGGTCGGTTTGATAAACAGGGAGTACAGCTTCCTCCTTTCCGGGGGACTGATTTAGGGTCACCGCACCTATTGCCAATGAGTTGGCTTGCCTCACAGGGAATGGAACAACTTTCTTATGTGAGGTGGTTTCCTTCCTTTGGTTGCTAAAGATTCCAGGCAATGACTTCCTAAGAACTTCATTAAGACTCAACTCCTGCTTAGTGTTTCTTTGTTTACCAACGTAGCTGGACCAATGGAGAGACCCACAGGATAGACACACATATAATGCCATGGGATTTCAGCAGGGGCAGAAGGTGAGGTGAGGGGGGCAAATTATTGGTTAGAAAAGAAGATTGTCTCTTCTTGCTAGGCCCCATCACCTACTTTAGCCATAACTTCTTACAGTCTCATCTGAGGAGACTCTGATCTGGCGAAACCCCTGAGATCCAGCTTGAGGAGGACTGCTGCAGTGAGGTGGGAAGCCTCCTTCCTGGAAGCTGGTGTCCCCAGCTGTAGCTTCTCCCACTCATTGGCCTGGGCTTAAGTGCTGGAGAAAGCCAGCTCGTATTGGCCACCGTGTGTCCTGGGTGTGGGGTGTTGGGTGCTCACAAGAGGTTTCTCTCACCCAGATGCCTGATGATGCTGCAGACCCTGCTCAGGACCCCAATAACCAAGGAGAAGATGAGTTTGAGGAGGCCGAGCTGGAGAGGCCGGATTTTGAGGAGAAGGGGGTCCAATCAGACACATACAAGGAACCCAACGTGCTAGAGAAAGAGGAGACAAAGAAGCCACTGAAGGTAATGTAATGTGATGGGGAAGCCATTTCTGCAGGGAGGGCTGTCAGGGGGTTGATGAAGAGGGTTCTTGGCCCTGCAAGTGAGAGGAGGAAGAGGACACATGCCCCCCAAGAGAATTTTCACCCCCAAGCTCCAATGCTATATTGTGATGGGCTGGCAGTGAGAGAACCCTTCCCCCATCATCTCCTGCTCCTGATTCTGGGAAGCTTGTGGCTATGGAGTTCCAGCTGGGTCATGACCAATTTTCTTTTGGCTTCCAGGAGCTACTGGCAAGCTGCCCTTCTTTCTCCCTCTTCCACCTGCTCTGAGGCTGACATGGAAGCACCCCACAGCACCTGTTCTCTGCCCAGCTATTGTATAACATGTCCCACTTGCTCTTCAGCCCGTTCTGATGCCACTCTGGGAGCTGGGCCTCCCAAGACCGTAATTCTTCAGGGGGTGAAGGGAAGGGGCAGAAATGTGGTTGTAAGGTGGACTTCATTCCAGCTGAGGCCACTTGCCACCATTGGCAATAGGTGTAAGCACAGGAGGACTGAAATCTGGGAATCCTGGCAGATGCCATGTCTTTAGTGTTAGAGCCTTAAGGGCCCCGCAGCTCTCAATAAGCACTCCTGAGTTGATGCCAGGTCTAGAGAAGGTAACTCAGAAACTTCTCTCCCCTCGGTTTCACAACACAAGAGCCAAGAAATGTTCAATGAAACTAAAAGGTGAAACATTCAAAACGGATAAAAGGAAATCCTTTTTCACGGACCCTGGGGCAATGAGCGCCACAGTTTAATCCCAGGAAGCTAAGACCACGAATTTAACTAGACTCACAAAGGGGAACTGATGGAATATCCTGCTTGTCACACTTAAGGACAATCAAAATTCTGGAGAAATTTGATCTTTTACTTTGGGGCTTAAGCCAACTTTGCACGATTAGAATCCAGGGTGAGATGTAACGTGGGAGGCCGATTATCCCCTTCTCTGCCTACTTCAAGATTCTCACACCTTCCTCGGAAGCAGCTGGTTGTAGCCATGGTCAGAGACAGGACACTAGACTAGATGGACCTTGCTTGATCTAGTTTGGTGATTCCCATGTTTCTGTGACGTGGCCGCAGCTGTGGTGGACTGGTGGCAATTACGCTGTGCGAGGGAGAATCTTGTCTCCTCCAAAGAGATGCTCGCTTGCAGAGGGAAGCCATTCATTTTGTAAAGTGCTTCTTGCTGTCTGGAGTGAAACTCTGCAGCAGGGAAATATTAGCTTCTTTTGACAGGGTGCCGAGAGTTCTCTATGTCGCTTGTTTTTAAAAGCAGCATTTTATCAGTCAGGCTCTAAACTGATGATTGATAGCAAGTCTAAAAGCACTCCAGACCAATAGAACAGACATTGGCGCAGAGAGCCCACCACTGCAGGATTGCATCCGCTGAATAAAACCTCCAGCTCCTTAGTGGGAAAAGAATTTGTACCTTAACTATTTGTCTTTGCACAGGGTTAGGCTGAGCTGTTCATGCTGTTTGGACAGAGCACAGGCACCTTAGGAGGAAAGACCTGAGGGCGCAGGCAGTGAAAACTTGTGCAAACTTAGCACTCCTTTGGGAGGGAAATTTAAACTCCTTAATCAGCTTGGTCAGTTTCTTACTAATGAACTACTGGATGGAATCAGAACTGCACAACTGTGTGTCATAAGTTCTATATGGCTCATAGGAAGCGGTGATTCTCCTGTAGTCCAAGTGGGAGAGACCTGTGCTTTTGAGGAAGTTCTATCCCTGCTGTTGCTGTTCTGTTCTGAATGGCTGTCATTACGAGTTTGTTACAATCTATATTGCAGCATCAAGATACTGCGGCAGCCAGAGTTGCATAAGCACAAGGTATAAATAGAGCATTGGCAGTCAGATGGCTGACAAGAAAGGATAAAGTCTACAGCCCTAGGGAGGACAAAACTAACCAGAGGCCAGAACTCTCCTCGTCTGTTGTGTTTTTTTTTTTTTTCCCCCTCTTACCTTTCTTGTTTGCTTCCCTTTCTCTCTGTTGTTGGATCTCCCTGCTCAGCCTGCTCCTTCCCACCATGCGAATGCTGCAAACCTTAGCGCAATGCCTGGCTTCTGTTCTGCCCGCTTGCTTTTCTGACCGGAGCAGTCAGCTGGGTTTGGTGTCGGAGCACTGTTCCCTTAGGCTGTAATTAGCTCCCTGCTGGGCCCAGTGGGGAGGGTAGTCGCTTTGGGACCCATTTAGGGGGTCTGGAGGGCAGCATGTGTCAGTGCAGCTCTGGGCAGGAGCAGGTGGCCTGCTCACAGCTCAGCCCGTCGGGTGAATGAGGAGGTGCTGAATCATTGCCCCGAGTGAAGGTCTGTTAATCAGGAGCTGTATCAGCATGGCTGAGTCCTTCTCTGCGGGAGGTGTAAATTATCGGAAGCATTAATATTTCATGCTCGCCAGCAAGAGGTTCCAAGAAAATCCCCCTCAGATCAGCTCTGTTGGTCTCTGACTCTGTGGCTGGGCAGGCTGCTGTGGGTTGAGTCAGGCACAATCTGCCCCTGTCCGATACCAGTCCTGGTGCTCTCCTGAGCCAGTGCCAACCTCTGACTCAGTGGAGGAGCTGGGCCTGGAACCTGGTTGTTTTCGCTCCCAGCGCGTTGGCCCAGGCTGCCCCCCAGAATAATGAACAGCTGAACTGATTCAGCCAGGATGCAAACCCATGAATATTCCCAAATGAGCAGGGAGCCCTCAGCCACTGCTACTGAGAGGAGAATGATCCAGTGACTTCCCCCCTCCATGGACTCTTTTTCTCATGGCCACGCCCTGTTTTAACAGGCTTGGCCATGGTGCCCTGCAGCTGCCCCGGATCCTTCCCCGCTAGTCTGAAGCAGGCAGTAGCCATGGGCCAGATCCTCAGCTGGTGCAAATCACCGGAGCTTACCTGGAGTCAGAGAAGCTGCATTGATTGACCCCAGCTGAGGCTGTGGCTCTGAATGTGGGTGGAGACAGTGCTACATCATGACTCCCCCTTGTGCTCCTGTTTGGAGACCACCTCAGTGCGAGCCGCTCAGCCCAGCAATTTCCCCGGGCGAGGGGGTGCTCTGCAGCCCTCCGTGCACTAGGAAGGTTGAATTGCTATTCGTTTTCTCAGGCTGCCTCCCAGACAGCTGCCATCTCTCATTTTAATGGGCAGCAAATAGAAGGAATGGTCTTCGCTGCCGGCTCCTGACTGGAAGGTCTGCACTCGGCTGTGCTTTGCTAATGTGTCTTGGGCAGCTGCAGTAGGGTGGAGGAGTGGGGACCGGTGACACTGTTCTCCCTGCTGTCTCATAGAGCCCAGAACGGCTCTCCCCGGCATTGGATACTAGCTCCCCTGTACGATTGCTGCTCGGCTTTGCCAATGAGCTTGTTCTCTCGCTCTCTAACAGATGCTGCCCCACTGTCTGCAGGGACTGTTCAACCCAGGGTGGCTGCTTGCACACCCGGGCTCCATGCAGAGCTCTGACACAGCGCTGATCCATACCATGAGAGGGCTCCTATGCATAGGCAGATGCAAAGGCACGTGGCTGCTGGGAAATGACTTGGCTGTTTCCATCCGCCCCCTGGTTGCCTGCAGGATAAAGGAGACAGAAGCGTTGACTGGGGACAAGCACCCAACAGAGATGGGGTTGCCTCTGATGTTCCAGGGTCTTGATTCAGCAGCCTCCAGACCTGGGGCTCTAATACATGAAAGTCTGGGTCTCCAAAGCGGCTTTGCTGCTCTGTCAGGATTGGGGTTGGGTGCGGGGGGTGCTTCTGGGAGCTTTAAAGAGGCCGACCTACCAATGTCTGCTCTCCTGTGTTTCCAGGGTGCCGCTGGGCCAGACAAAGCCAGGGAAGAGCCAATGGATGACTACCAAGAAGATCAGGAGCAAGAAATTGTAAGGTTCCTCTTCATTTTCTGTTCGGTCGTGCGGCTGCGGGTGTGTTTGAGACCAGGAGCTGAGCCTGGTGCAGTGGTTGGACAGACCTGTGCGTTGGGACAGCCATTAGGGGAAAGCTCTCAGTGCCCTAGGAATAGGAGTCAGGCTCTTTGGGACAGGGACCGTGCCATTCTGCAATGTAATGGCCGGAGCACTGGACTGAGATTCAGGAAAGCTGGGTTCTATTCCTGGCCCTGCTGGGTGACCTTGGGAAAGTCCCTCCCTGCCCTGTGCCTCAGTTTCCCCATGTATAAAATGAGCATAATGATACTGATGGGAAGCGCTGTAGAGGAGCTAGGTGGCATTATTCTCCGATGCCGTTGTGTCGCACCTAACAGAATGGGTCCCAATCCCAGTGGGGGCCCTCGGGTAGTAGCGTGATGTGTGCACAAGCCCTTCTTTTCAGTGGTGTTCAGCACCCCCCAAGCTGTCCTTTTCTTCAGTTAGCCTCGCTGGTGCTCAGCACCTGTGCAAATCAGACCCTGGATGATAAAGAGGATCCCCCCCATGTAAGTAATGACGTACACAAGCTGTTGCAAAGCACCAAGGCCATAGAAGTGCCTCCTTGCTGTTCAGGGGCTTCCCTTCCATCCCCCACCCTGATCAAACCAAGCCCTGATCCTGCTAAGAGCTCTGCACTCGGGCTCAGCACCCACCAGCAGGGAGCCCCGTGTAGGAGTGAGATCCAAAAGCTCTGGCTGCAACAATGAGGTGGGGGTGAGAGATGATAGTTCATCGAAATCTCAAGATCGGCCCTTGTCATCTCCCCTCTTTCCCTGGTAGTTTGATCTCCACAGCGAGCTGAATCCTGCCCCCTAGCAGGTCACTGAGCATGGCCGAGACGCCACTTTTGGTTTAAATTGTCTAATTTGGGGAGCAGAGTTGGAACACCTCCGCCCCCCAATCTCCTCAGTGCATCTCTGCCTGTTGCATTTTGTTGTGGCATCTGTTTATTCCTGTTGTTAATAATGGATGAGAGATAAGTGCCTCCAACAGAAACCGTCCCCTCTGGCCTTCTGCCCGCTTTCAAAGTGGAGCGATTACCTATCTTCAGCTACTTCTTGTTAACACTGCCGCAGCCAGAGCCAGGAATCCCAAGGCTCCTTCTGGGGATGCTGACACGGAAGGGAAAGCTGCTACATTGCTGATGTCAATGCATGATCAGTGGTTAAAAATGGCTTGTTGCTATGCAAGCTGAGAAAGGGTGGGTGATTGGATTTCACGCCTCATGCCATGAAAGCCCTGAGTCAGCAAAACACGCAAGCATGTACACAAGTCAGTGGGGCATAAGTACATAGTTAACTTGTGTGAACAAAACAAAGCTGCAGATTTCTGAGATAACCATCCTACAATGGGGGTAGCCTCTCTTTCTTGCTTGCCTGCGTTTTCAAAAGTGACCTGTGATCTCGGGTGCCCAACTTGAGACAGCTGTAAAAGGGAGGGGCTGATTTTCAGCCTGTGCTGAGTACCCCCCTGTGAAAATCAGGACCCTTTAAGGTGTTTGAAGTTAGCAGGCTCAGTCTCAACTCATTTCTGGACAATTTAGGCCAAGGGTTTTATTATGCGTTCTTGGGGCTTAACACGGTCTGAAAAATGTAGCGGTAGTGGTGATGTCTGTCGTCATGTGAGAGAAGCAGATTTTGTAAGACAATGCTTAAAGTTCACTCTTCAGCAACCCAGCTCAATGTAAGTTGTTGTTTGCCGGGTCTGCAACACTTTGCTGCCCCTCTTCCCTAGCTTACCCCCCCACCCCCCCCCAGTTTAAACGCTGGCTGGTTTCTATCACATCTATCACTGGGCTACATCATCTCAGAGCCAGGAATAGAACAATGAGAGATTATTTTCATGCCAGAAGCTTTTTAAAATAAGTTTTTGGTGGTTCTTCCTGTGTTAATACTAATAATATATAATATATGTCTTATGGTTATGGACTTTAAGGGGTCACATTTTCAAAATTTTCTCCACAGCCAGGAGGGCTAGAAACTTTTTTTTTTTTTTTAATTAAAGCTGAGGTTCACACCTAATCACAGGACTCTGGGAGCTCAGGCATTGTCAGAAATTGTCAACACTACAGGCGAGTTTTAGTTTTGGTGGTTTATTTGCCCTGCCCTTAGGCCAGTTGTTCTCAAATTTTTGTACTGGTGACCCCTTTCACATAGCAAGTCTCTTGAGTGTGACCCCCCCTTATAAATTAAAAACACTTTTTTCTATATTTAACACCATTATAAATACTGGAAGTGAAGTGGGGTTTTGGGTGGAGGCTGGCAGCTTGCAACCCCCATGTAATAATCTCTCGACCCCCTGAGGGGTCCTGACCCCCAGTTTGAGAAGCCCTGGTTTAGGCAGTGACCGCAGCCATGTCAGTTTCATTTCTGATTATAGCCATGTTGAGTCACTTTCGCTGCCTGGCACTATAACCTGATTGTTAATTGAACTATTTCCATTTAACTTCAAAAGAGAGAAGATTGCGGGAGTGATTTTCCATTTAAACAGGGATTTGTGTATGTGTGTGTATAGGGAGCTGTTTTATCAAGATCTAAGTTTTCGTCCCCAAAATGAATTCAGTATCTAAATTGCAGCACCCTGGCAAGCTAATTTTGCCTTGGACACAGCCTCCCTGAGGTCTTTGATTGCGAAGAGCCAGGGAGATGCCCTTTGTTGCCGCCTGTGGAGTCCTCTTGAATTTTTACTGCCATTTGATTTGTAACATTTAAATGCAATGTCCACTTCAAAACCATGAAAAAAGGGATCTCTAATTCTGAGGTGCAAATGCGAGGCGGGGAAGGAGGAAGACTTGCAGGGGATTAATGAGCAATTTCTCTAGATAATGCCCAGCTCTCCTCACCTGCTCCATGCTGTGCCTGAGAAGCAGCCATCTGTGGAAGCTGGATGTGTCCTTGCCTGCGGGGATTCTGAGGTTTCCTGGCTCACATTTATGGAAACGAATGACCTTCTGCAATAGCAGAAAGGGGCCAGATTTTCAGAGGTCCTCCTGAACCTCAGTGGGAGCTGTGGGTGCTGAGCCCGCCGCAGGTCGGGGCGGCTGATCCCAGTCACATGGAAATTGATGAAATAACGCCCTTGACTTCAGTGGATACTGGAGCAGGGCCCCCCAATCTGCCAGTCTTGGCTGGGTTTGAGCGTGGCACATGGAGAGTGCTGACCCCAGCTCTGCAGTGCGACTTCTGTCATGGAATAAATAACCACAATAAGAGGAGAGCAGCTGGAAAACATGAACCCTAAATGCTCCAAAGGCAAAGAAAAAGACTTCACGCTTATGTATTTTTAATCTCATAATTTTTAAGCCAGTCTCATGATTTTGGGGCCCCACGTGATGGTTTCCTCTTAGCGCCAGCTAAACCAATGCAGTGTCCCCTTCCCTCCTTGTCTCTGGCTAGGGAAAGCTTCAGTTAGCTATCTGTCCCAGTGCTGCATCCTGCCCCCCATCTCCTGCCTCTCTTTTACCACTGCCCTTTGGCTGATGGGGTCCACTTGCTCCCTTGTTTTTACTTAAAAGCTCGCCCAGGGATGGTCTTAAGCGCAAGCTGAATAAACAGCTCTTTGGGGCTTGCAGTCAACAGCCAGATCCCCACCACAAACCCTGTAAAAGCTTGGGACGGCTTGTGCGTAACACCATGCATACTGCGAGATCAGCCTTTAGCCGTAGCTCCAGTACTGTGGCCCTGCGACTGGGTCAGAGGGGAGCCCTCAGCCTACCATCTCCACTGAGCCCATTGAACGTTCTCTCATGGCATGTAAGGAGAATAAATAGTTGTTAATGTCGAGCTCTTTTCATCCATAAATCTCAAAGCAATTTACAAGCAAGGTATCATTATTCCCATTTTATAGATGGGGAAACTGAGGCACAGAGAGGCAAAGTGTCAGCCAGGGGCCGAGCCAGGAGTAGAACTCAGATCTGCTGATTCCCAGTTCAGTGTTCTGAACACTAGGCCCCTCTTGCCAGATGCAGGGGTGGGCTTCCTTGGCTCGGGAGGGGCATTATTTCCCAATGTCAAATGACAGTGTTACGTGACAGGAGGCTGTCTCTGGGGGGCATTAAGCCATTTCCCTCTGTGTCAGAGATCACGTGTGGCATTTGATTGATTGATTGGTGATAAACCTGTGGGCTCAGTCTGAAGTTTCAAGGGAGGAAGGCAGCAGTCCTGCACAATATAGGACATGAGTTTTGCTGTTCCTCCCTGTGGGAAGGGTGGTTGCTGGCAAAGGAAGGGGCATGACCGAAGGTGGGGTATTACTGACCTCCTTTGCTCCTCTCCCTGCCTTTTGTAATTGACTGCACTGCTTTAGAAAGTTTTTTTCCTGTCGGCCTGGGTGGTGTGACATAGCCTGCCTCTCTCTTGAGGTCATTTGGGTTCCTCATGGGACTCCCCCCTCTTCCCCACAAAACCTGGCTATTCATTCACTGCCGTCAGGGACTTCCTCCCTTTGTAGCAAGATCTGGCCCTCCCAATCTCTGTATGCTGCATTGGAGGTTTCCTGTAGTACCATGCAGGGCAGCTCTGCCATGGCGCACCAGCTCAGTGTTCGGTGGGGATGGAGCCCTGGCATTCACTCTAACGCAGTGTTTCCCAAACCGCATGGAGCGAGACCTCATGAGGCTGGCTCCTTTTCTTTGATTCCAGCACTGAATTGCATTACACTGTGCTAAAGTACAGCCGAGTGTTGGTTTTCCATGTAAGTGCTGTAGTTGTCACTGGGATGTTATGTGATGGCAGATGGGAGACAATGAGGGTGGGCTCAGGCAATAGGAGGGGAAAAATCCCCAATGGAGGGATAGCTCAGTGGTTTGAGCATTGGCCTGCTAAACCCAGGGGTGAGAGTTCAATCCTTGGGGGCGGTCCATTTAGGGATCTGGGACAAAAAAAAATAGTTGAGGATTGGTCCTGCTTTGAGCAGTGGGTTGGACTAGATACCTCCTGAGGTCCCTTCCAACCCTGATGTTCTATGACAATCTCTGTTTAGATGTTGGCCCCAAACAGAGGTTTGCAATCCCCTGAGCTAATGTGTTTCTAGGAAGTCAGCCTCAATAGCCTCTAGGCAGCAGATTTGGAGTGGAATCTTTCCAAAGCCTGGGGGTAGGGTTCTGAGCCTGAGCCTGAGTCGTGCTTTGTACTTGATTCAAGTAGGCCCACGCAAGCAGGGATCTGAGATTTGAGAGAGGCCTGGAAGCACTTTTTGTCTCTTCCGCTATTTTAACAGCTCAATGTGCTTGTTAGAAACTGGATCAGAGAGCGAAGCTCTAGACGTGGCTGATTGAGTGAAGCTGGAAGGGAGTAGAGAGCAGGTGACAGCCAAGCCAGCAGCATCCTGTCTCCTAGAAACCGATGAGGAGACAGAGACCAGGCTGCTGGCAAGCGTCATTGGTAATAAAAATCTAGCTTGGAACCCCTACCCCTCCTGTGCCCCAAAGTGTCCCTGCTGGTCAGCCTTCTGGGGGGAGAAAGCCCATCTTGCCTGTCCCGTGTGTGTGCTGCTGGTGGTGGGGTGGGGCTGTCCGTGGTGCAGGAAGCAAGGTGCCTCGGGCTTCAACACAAGGCTTGTAACTGCTACGTCAGTGCCAGATTTGCCGTCGTGTTCAGACGGGCCCAAGCCGTGTCTGTCTCTCCCTAGCCTGCTTTCTGTTCAACACCAGCCCGGGCCCACAAGCGTAATGAGCAGGTGCACGGCTGCATGTAAGCACCCTGCAGGGGAGAGAGTGATGCTCTCACAGGCCAACAGCTCTAATGCAGCTGGTGCTCTAGGCTGCCGGGAGAGGCTCTCCCTGTGGAGCTGGGGCCAGCCCGAAAGTTGCTGAGCTCCAGAGCAGTATGAGGCCCTGGGATGTTTTGTTTGTGCTGAATCTTGAGTGCCGATCTCTGAGTAGTACAGCACAAGCCAGGTGCCACTTAGCGTACCCCCATTTGCTTGCATGCTGTAGGTGGTTGGGTATCCATGCCTAAAGATGCCAACTAAGTGCATCAGAACCCAGGGAATGACAGGGTGTTAACTGGCCAATTAGTTGTAAATCACTGCCATTTAATACCCTGGGAGTCTATCCTCTCCCACCCTTTCCCTGAATCCCAAGAATATGGTCTTCTAGACGTCTGCAGGAACTGAGATCATACTCAAGTAGTCCTTGCAAAACAGGAGGACTTCGGTCAGTTCGCACCTGCGGGGTTCATGCAGTTAAATCCTGGGGGATGTTAACTAGCTGTGAATTACAGCTAAATGGCCAGTTAGCACCCCTGGTGCTCCCCAGAGTCCAGAGTATTGTGCCCTGGGACCAGCTCCCTGTGAGTGTGGCACAGTGCGACACACAGTAAGGGCTTGATGCCACTTAAAACACTGCAGTTCTGCAGCTTCACTGTTAGCTTCAGCGTGGACCCTGCCTAGGTTTCTCCTGTGGGAGTAGGAAATCCACTTCCCTGCCAAGTGATAGCGCTGTCTACACCGGGACTTAGGTTGGCTTAACAACGCCACTCGGGGATAGATTTTTCACACCCCTGACCGTACCTCATTTTCTAGTGTAACCTAGGCCTAAGAGATGGTCCTTGCCCCAGAGACCTGACATCTAACCCGATAAGGCAAGACACAGGGTGCGAGGGAGGAAGGATGGCCAACCTCATTTAACAGGTGGGGTAGAGACTTTCAGTGACTTGCCCAAGGTCACCAGGGAAGGCTGTGGCAGGGTTAGGAATCAAACCCAGATCTCCTGGATCCCAGCCCATGTTAACTGGTGGCAAAGCCAAGAATGGTGGTGACCACTTAGCTGACTGGGCTGGGCTCTTGCTTTCTGTTCCATGTTGATTTCCCCGTCTCTCTTTTCTTCCTGCAAATAGGATCACGGAGGGGAGGTGGACGATAACGAAGACCTGGAGCTAGTGCAGGAGCACAAGGACCGTGGGGGCATCCCAGGAGCTGAGAGCAAGAAGGACGATTACTACTGAGGGTGCCAGCGGCTCAGAGCGCCTGGGAGGAGACTGGCCGGTTATGGGAGCAGGAGGGAGGAGTTGCAGGAATCTCCTCGAGAGACATGGATCCAGTATGACCTTCCGAAGGCAAGGCCGGAGGAATGTGTGGCCAGCCCACAAGCAGGCCGCTTCCAAAGGCACATTGTGTGTGTGTGTTCCTGGTGCAGTCTTGGCCACCTCTCCCGCTGGCAGAGAAAGCAGAAGTGCTCTCCGACCCTTGGCGTGGCCACATCCTGCTGCTTCTCTTGGGGGCGCTTATTGATTTTCCCCCTTTTATTATTCCCCACTCCCCTGTTTCAGATGAAGTGGTTTTTTGGGTTTTTTTTTTTGTTTTTTGCGGGGTTTTTTGGTTCATTTTTTACTGCTTGAGGCACGGGAGAGGCAGATGTTGCAGAACTATGAGACACCAGTGGTTGCACTGGCCCGGGCTGCTCCCCCGTAGTCACTTGACTGATCTCTAATACAAAGGAATCTCTTTATAAATCCTTTGGTTAATGGTGCTTCTTTAAAACGACGTCTGTTTGCTATCTTGGATCATGCCTCCTGCTGCAAACCCCACCTGGAAGTGGTGTTGCTAGGAAAAAATGAGTGTCATGGTCGTTTAAACACTTGGGGTCCATCAGCAACTGACCAGCTGGAGCCCAGAGTGGAGTCAGTGGGAGCGGAAACTAAAACAGAACTTTGGGTGCAAGGGGCAAATATCTCAACTTGGTAAATTTTTGGGTCACTTCTGGTGGCTTGATGGGAGCCTGACCCTCCTGGGGACTGGGGGTGCATGGGTGGTTAGGAGTAGGGGAGGGTTATACCAAAATAGACACCCATGGTGGATTCATTCATCTGTCCCCTGACCAGAATGATCAGCTAAGTTGAATGTATCCTTGATAAATCTCTGGCAAAGGGTATAGGCAGCAATCATTTTACCACTTAGCAGCTGCCAACATTACCAGTAGCTGGGTTCTTCCTACGGATCTGTGGCTAGACCCATACAACCTGGTGTCCCATTGGTCCCGATGAAATGCTTGTGGGAGGCAGCAGCTGTGACGAAGGAGCAGTGGTGAGTCTTACTGAGTGGAGAGAGTCAGCTGGGGTTGGGGCAGGGTCTGAGTAGGACACACTTTTGCAGCAAACCTCTGTCTGAGGTTTTTTGGCCAGTTTGAACGCTCTTGTGCGTGGTTTGGAAGGGACCATGGAGGGGCGGTGAAAAAAACCAGCAGTTTGACTACGGCAAACAATGCTAACCTCCCTGGTGATTGTACAATCATCTTCCCCCCTCTCCTGTACCATCCCCACCGAAGTATTCCATTAACATTGCTACTGGCCCTCAGCAATATTGCAGGAAGGTGCGTTTCAAAACAACATGTTAGGGAGCAGATGTACATAAGAACAGCCAGACTGGGTCAGACCAACAGTCGATCTAGCCAGCGGTATCCTGTCGTCTGACTGTGGCCAGTGCCAGGTGCCCCAGAGGGAATGAACGGAACAGGTGATCAAGTGATCCATCCTGTTGCCCATTTCCAGCTTCTGGAAAACAGGGCTAGAGACACTTCAGAGCATGGTTTTGCATCCCTGCCCATCCTGGCTAATAGTCATTGATAGAATTAGATAAGTTCATGGAGGATAGGTCCTTTTTTAACCCTGTTATAGTCTTGGCCTTCACATGAAGTCCACGCGGGAGTATGTTCTCAGGGAGATATGGACCAATCACTCCCCAGGTGCCTACTTTTGAATTTGTTACCAGGCATTCACTTGCTGTGAGCCCGACATTGATCTTAGATTTATTATTAGAGCAAACTGTACCGATCCGCGGACACTTGGGACCCGCACAGTTCTGTCAGTGCTATTCAGAACTTCCCGGAGACGGCGGGAATGTAGCTTAGCTGCTCCCGTTCTGAAAGCACAAGCACTCAAACATCCCCGAGCCCCCTCTGTGCCAACCCACACAGGACGTGAGTGGTTATAGCCACTAGCGAAGACACCCTGACTCTTCAGCTCATGCTTTTAGCTCTGGAGGTGCCCAGTTCAGTCCCCAGTGTGTCAGCCAAGATGGTGGCCATTGTATCCCCTCCCACCCAATTCTGTACCCTGGGGGGGCTAAATTGTGTTCTGTTAAGCTCGCGCACCCCCACTAATTGCAATGTAGTTGCATAGGTGTGAGAGCAGAATTTGATTTTACCATGCCTTTAAGAAATCCTATTCCCCGACTTTTCTGTCTGTCAAAATAGCTGCTATTCTTTAGTCAAATGAAAAACAGCCTGAAGTTCACAGGAAGATGATGTGGCACCTCTAGACATCCCCAAGCCATTCTCAGCAGAAACCTCACTGCCGGCCAGGGCAGTGCTCTGTGGGAATGGAAAGGGGGGCTGGTTAGCGGGCGTGCTGGGGCTGCATTAATATCTCCGCACAGCACAGAGCTGCTCCCCTCCTCGCCACACACCGCTCGTAACTAGAGTACTTCCCCCTTTCCAGCCATCGGCCAGAGACCTGCAGCCAGATGCTGTTCACTTGCCCACAGAAGTGAAGCTTTAAGTGGGTCCTGAGGTATGGTGTTTTGGTTTTTTTTCTGATTTCTGTGCCTAATTTAGAGCAGTTCCACAAAACCCCCGTTAATGAGCATTGCTCCTCAATCTCTCTGCTTTGTACAACTCAAGCAACGTGTCGATATACCCTGCTGTTGTAAATATAGTGGGGAGCTGAGGGTTCAGAACTTAGTTGGGCACCCATATAAATATTTTGGAGAGACAAGTTGTCCACATTGCAACAGACACTAGCTGGTACCTTAGCTGCCCGCCTCAGCAAAGAGGCCAGGGACAGAATGGCAAATTCCTTGCCTCTAGTAAGACAGCATCTTACCCCAGGTTGTCCCTGGAGGTCAGGGTGGAGGCACATTAGCCAAGCTCCACTACTGCCGGTGCTATGTTCTCCCTCTGGATGCCACGCTGTGATCCGTTAGGGGGAAGTCAGTGTAAACTCCAAAGGAACAGGCATCACCCAGAGTGATGTGCCTACGTTCTGCATTATCCTCCTCCAAACCCTGCTGCAGGAAGCAACACAATTCTGTCTCCACCGTCTGCTATAAATAGATTCATCAGAGGAGAACATCTCTGCCCAGCTGCATCCCAGTCAGAAACATCCCTAATTCTCAGCTGGGCCCCAGGAAACGTCATTGTTCCACAAACGAAGATAAAATCAGCAGTGACTCTGTAGGGTCTGTGGTGTGAGGGTTTCATCTCTGCATGCCCAAGTCAGCATTGTGAGATGAGTAATGCAGTAGCTTCCTACTGAACTTTGTTTCTCCTCCTCCATTCCTTTCCCTGTTCTTCACCTCTGGCTCCCAGATAGTGGGAGTAGGGACAGGCTGCGCTAAGCACTGAAAATAAACTAGTAGTGATGAGAGCGGTGTGCTGATCTAGAGAGACTCAGCAGAGGTTATCTAAATTAGGAGGCTAATTCCCTGCCTGCATAGCAGCAGTGAGTAATCTTTGAAATTATGACTTGGAAGGAACATAGCCACTCCAGCCTTAAATGCAAGGCTCCCTGCTAAGAGAATGCATTTAACAGCCAGCCATTGTATGTTGGTCTCTGCTGATACCTAAGTAGCTCCTCTCTGTGGACTGTCTAGCAAACCCAGGTGTGGGTCTAAAATCTACACAGCATTGTGCTGATTTTGTCAGCCTGGGGTGATGTGGACCCCAATTGTCTGGATTATAGCCAGCTGCCCCCCATTAAAATACCCCCTCTAGTGTTCCCTCTAAAATGGTGTTTGGAGTAGGAGGTGTATTCTACTCCTATTACTCTGCCCTAGACAGAAAAAATGGAAAAGCAGCGAACTGGTAGGGAGGACATCTGTGTGCAAGGGCATTAAAGCTTGTCTGCAGGCTGCTTAAAAGCAGATGATGGAGCAAAGGGTTTGTCTGGGCAGCACGGCCTGAAAGTTTATGGCAGATTAGAGACAAGCATGAAAGTACATTTAAATGACTGAGGTGTCAAGGGAACAAATGTTGAGCCAAAGCTTTGGTTCAAAACCTTTCATGGCAAACCAACCTAGCCAGCTTCCTGGGGAAAGCATAGAATCATAGGGTTGGAAGGGACCTCAGGAGGTCATCTAGTCCAATCCCTTGCTCAAAGCAGGACCAATCCCCAGACAGACTTTTACCCCCGTTCCCTAAATGGCCTCCTCAACGATTGAGCTCACAACCCTGGGTTTAGCAGACCAATGCTCAAACCACTGAGCTATCCCTCCCCCCGGCATGCTGGGCTTAGCCCTTTGACCCAGTCAGGGAGGATCCAGGGTTCAGTCCCCTATATAGCTGACTGGCTAGTGCAAATGAGATACTGGGTGGCCCAGCTCAGAACTCTCCATACTCCCATTTTGAACACGAAGGGGCCTGTTGGTGAAGGTGATCTGGGACACTCAAACCGGAGCCCACCAAACCCAGTTCCTGGTCCTCAACCAGTACTGAACCAAGAGTTAAAGTTAGCCCATGATGTCCTGTGGGCAAGTCACGTGGGGGTGGAGAGAACTCAGGAGAGGGCACTGGTCCGGTTCTTTCAGGCACGTGTTTATCAAGACACGAAGGATTATTATGCATCCTGACCAGAATGCCAGGTGAGGGGCTCTGCAGTGTTCGTGCAGGTGACAGATGTCTTTTAATCACATCAAGCAAATGCAACAGGACAACTGATGCAGATGGATGCACATTTGCTCGATGTAGGATAAGATGTTTCCTGATGTAAAGTCTCCAATTGGCTGATTAAACATGTGTCTCAGGAACTGAAGCAAAACGTTTTGTTGTTTGGTTTTTTTCCCTTCTGGCCCTTCCAAAACCTGATCAAAAGGGAGCTTGGATTTCTGTAAACAGGCACATTTCAGGTTGGTATGAGGTCACAGTGTTAAGTGCAGCTTCTGTCTCTGATATTGACTTTCACTTGCAACCTCACTGCTGGAAAAACACAGGCACAGCATAGGGTCTTATTCACCTCTCTGCAAATGTCTCCTGCCATGGGGCTGTCTAGGCAGGGCATGGCTTTTTGCTGCCTCTTCCTGGCCACAGCCTCACAGCAGGGTTGCAAAATATACAGTCAGCCTCTTACTAGACAGAAGGCAAAAAGAGACATAGAAAGGAAATGAGGTAGGGAAGGAACAAGAGACACAAGGGAAAAGGGCCACAAAGGTTCACAGCTCAGGGGGCATCTGGGATTTAGCCAAAGCCAGCAGAGGTGGTGAAGTCAGCTGGGTTCTTCTGTCTGGCCAGGATGTGTCTCAGGGTCAGCACAGTGCAGGCCCAATGGAAGCCTGGGTCTCAGGAGGCGGCGAGGGCAGCAGTCACCATGGTGAAGTTCACTCCTTCCTGTTCTCTCATCTTTCATTCCACCAGCACCTGTGTCCACTTCTCTCCTAGATGAAGGATGCCAAAAAGGAGCAGTGGGTGGAACAGCCCATCCTCTCATTGCTTTGTCCACCTAATTTCTTCACACCAATTTTGTGTCACTGATTTCCAGTTTTATGCTTCTCTTGTTTACCAGGCATGATCTTAACACAGTCCTTGAGCTATAGCAGGAGGGGGTTTTTTTGTTAATGACTCATTTAGTCTGTCTACCTTTTACACCTTTTTTCTTCATCGTTTGTTGTTACAGGTTATTGTGACACTTTATGAACTTTCACTCACTTTTCACAGTTGAGCTCCCAAACAGGGTCAATTTGTAGCCCGATGATCACAACAGCACAGTGTGTTGTCCCCTTGAAGAGGACTTGAACTCACAACAATGTGTTCAATTGAATGCTCAGCCAGAGGTGTTACATAATTAAAGGTGGTATAATTGTTCTGGAAGGAAATTTGTCCCATCTGGAAGATCCTCATATACCTACAATGCTCTGAGTTTCACAGCTGGCTGGTAGAGTACCACTGCTCTGGAATTTAAGAGGGGAAACTACCATGCATAGGTATAAAGAAATTGTAAATAACAGGAGACCACTCCCCATGATTCTTTCCAAATTCAGTATGAGCCAAATCTGTATTCAGGGGTCTCCAAAGGCTCTTCCTTCAATGACTAACACTTCTAACAACATTACAGCCAAGGGTCTCCTTTGGAAACCCTTTACTTACGCAGAGCAGTATTTTACTCATAAGTACCCTCACAAAGGGATTCTTTGTGCATTTAAAGTACTGTTGTCAGCATGAGGCAGAGTAGCTGAATTAGGCTCAAAGGAAGCAGTATTACAATATTGGCCACAGAGTGGTTAATCAAAACCCTTAGCAAATCTGGACGCCTGCTCTGAGGCATTCTAGGGCACTCCTTCTACTGCAGTAGACTAACAGGACTTCTCTGGTTTGATTTATTTCCCCTTCCCCTAGGTTTTAACAGGGACATAAAATAAAGCCCAGACTAGGGCCATGTCTACACTGCAGGGACTCTAGTGGCGTAACTATGGCAAACTTTGCAAATATTCCTTAGTTACGCTTGACAAACCGCCTGTGAGGCAGGTACAGGATCACACCCTTGACCACCAAAATGAAGCCAGCTTTTGAGTGGAATCTGTTTTAATAGCGGACAGCAGTGCTGCACAGACTTCAGGGAGGCAGGATGGGAGGTGGAATGGGGTCTAAGCACCTGCCAGACACCCCCATCTTTTATGTAAAGTGTTATCAGGTCCTTAATGCCAATAAATTTTCCTCAACGGGCCTTTGACCTGAGAAGAGGAGGCACCTCTAGCAGCATACTACCCTCTATTCCCATCCTGGTGTACAGGTCAGTGCTCACTTAAAATGAAATGATCTTCTTCAACATGTGTGAACACTGCCTGCTTAATCTGCCCCACCTTGTATTCCACTTACTTGGATTTTCTTCCCCAGTCCTGCAGAATAGCTCTGTGTAGCTTGAAAGCTTGTACATTTCACCAACAGAAGTCGGTCCAATAAAATATTACCTCACCCACCCTGTCTTGCTGCTATCCTGGGACCAACAGGGCTACAACACTGCAAACAACAATTAAAAAGGTAAGTCACGCAGAGAAGTTGGCTCAACAGTAGACAATTTGGTCATATAAATGCTCAACACATTTAAAACAAGGCTATATTTTAATAAATCTCAGGAGTTAATTATGCTTTGAATGCATTCAACTAACTGCTTGAATTCAGGCCAAGTCATTTTCTGAGGCAGTAAAATACATTCAATCAAATTTCAGTGCTTTAACTTTTGTTATACATCAAACTTTCACAAGCTAGTAAATGTTCCTCATGGAAAAAGCATAAAAACTCATCTATCCAGATTTCTCACTCCAGTATTGTTTATATTAGGATCCATTGTTTGCATTTTCCAGTATTGTTTATATTAGGATCCATTGCTTGCATCCATTGCCTAATATAAACCACCTCAGTAGTTACGCATTCTGCTGTTAGCACAAATGTCTCAATCACATATATCAGTCATTCTGCACAACACAGCTAAGATGCCCTTTTCTTCTCATTCAAAGGGACGCTTGTGACCACTTCCTTATAATAACGATGAGTTTGGTGCCACCTTAAAGACTAACGGATTTATTTGGGCATAAGCTTTGTGGGTAAAAAAACCCATTTCTTCAGATGCATCATTCCTTATAATGGCTTTTCATTCTCATTTTGTGCCCTCCCGTTTGCATTCTGGTCTCATCTGCTTCAGCCCATGCTGATTTTTCCCTGCATTTGCCAAACATTGATTCCCTCCCCGCCCTTGCATTTGACAAACATTGATTTTTCCCTCCTTTCTGTGTTCTTAATTAATCAGAAGCCAATACTTCACCTGGATGTTACCTCTTGTGTGTATGCGCGTGCAGCGTTACAGATGATGTAATTGATGCTGACCATAATATATGCATGCCAGCAAGGGCAGCACACACATTATCTGTGACACCAAATGATGCCAAGAATTAGGTTTTAAAAATAGCTACCAACAGCAGCAGAAATAATAGACAAAGAGGTAATATAAATCTCTCTATATGGACCATATCATTATTCACTAATAGTGTAGGATGGGAGGCAGAGGAAGAAACCATACGTTTTCAGCACTATATATTTAATATTACGCAGCTTATACCGTACGTTCGGAGAACGGTCACTGTTATATGGGTGATGTGGGCTGAGTGAGTTAACATCACTAAAGAAAACATTCAACTCTTGATTAGGGAACATTAACCATTTTCTTGGTTACAATAAAGTTTTTCTACAAACGGTAATTTGAAAATTCTTCCTTGCAAGATTTTGCAATGATCGGGCCAGTATTGGACCAGGAAGTATTTCACAGTTAAAAAACAATAACAAGATGAAGCATTTTGTCCTTCAGCAATATTAATAGTCTCCCTTGACTGGTGGAGGAGGGGAAAGTACAGTAGTAACTTCCGGCTTCTCTGCTGCTTAAAACCTCTTAAGACTCTTCATAAAGTTGTTTATAAAACAATTAGAGCAAATGATAGTGTTGGGTGGAGTCTGGGGTTAGGCAAGATTTAGAGCAGCTTCCAGCACTTTAACTGTGCAAAAGATCCTCAAAAGTTGAGGTTACATCTGTATTTTTATCATCCTTTATTTAGGAATCTCCTGCTTCCACATTTTGACAATGGCAAGAGCGGCAGGAACATCCTCCCAGCATAAATCTTTCAAGAGCTTTCTGAAAGCATTATGCGGTCAAGCAAGTGTTCCTGGTGTTATGTCCCCACCAATGGTTGTCTTCACTTTCCCTCTGTATTGCAGAAAATGGGTGACCCCAGGAGACTGAGTGAATGGATGAGTCCTTCTGGTGACTGGAAGTGGCTTCGGATTAAAAGTCTCTCTGGGGGTATGTGTACACTGATTAAAAAACCCACAGCACTGAGTCTCAGAGCCCATGTCAGCTGCCTCCCTGGGCTCAGACTGCAGGGCTATGACGTGTCAGTGTTGACATTCAGGTTCCGGCTGGAGCCTGGGGTCTGAGACCCCAGGAGAGGGGAGCATCTGAGAACTCCAGCATTTTCACTGCAATTTTTAGCCCCGCAGCCTTTAACCCTGCCAGCCCCAGTCAACTGACCTGAACTCTGAAGCTTGGTGCCACATATATTTTATTGCAGTGTAGACAGGACCCAGCTCCAGCCTGAGCCAGCTACGAGAGCCAACTACGGCCATTTATTGCAGCATAGATATATCCTAAGCTAGCAAGGGACTGGACTATATGTCTTAAGGCATCCTTTTTCTTCTCTAATTGCTATGATGGGTGTAGCCAAGCCATGCAATTTACAAGCCATGCCACTGACTGCCTTTCTTCCAGCCTGCGTCTGACTCAGTAAGTAATAGGAGCATATAAGAAAAAGCCTGAAATATCAGGACTGTCCCTATAAAATTGGGACATCTGGTCACCCTAGTTCTATTCCTGCTATCCACTTACTGTGTGGCCCTCCAACAGCATTTCTGTTTTAAGATTGGGTCAGTATCAGTCTGGTCCAAGCAGGGTTAGGTGATGGAGTGTTAGAAACACCTGGCAGCCTTGCAACCTGACTCCACCAGAGCTCTCAGTGTTGGTAATGCTGGTGGAGCTGCATGAGTCTGAGCAATAATCGGAAACTTTCTACAATTTTCCCTAGAAAAGGGCCCTCAAACAAACATTTCCCATCCAGTACAGTGCTGTCAATCAATGGGATTACTCTGGGCTACATGGCAGGAAGTGCCAGCCGGACTGGGCCTACGCTCTACAACAGGGGTTCTCAAACTGGGGGTTGGGACCCCTTGGGGTTGGGAGGTTATTACATGGGGGGGTTTTTTTTTTTCTTTCTTCTTTTTTAATCCCTTTTTTTTTTCTTTTTTTTTTTTTGTTGTTAATTTTTTAAAAAAAGTGTTTTTAATTGATAAAGGGCATCACAATGAAAGGCTTGCTGTGTGAAAGGGGTCACCAGCACAGAAGTTTGAGAACCACTGCTGTACAACATGCAGCAAAGGGATGAAGGCAGAGCTAAGTGTGAAAAACAGATCCGGAGTGATACTTTGTTCCAAAGGGAACGGAATTCCATTACTCCCCATTGCAGTCACAGCTCTGTAGATTTTAAGGGCCAGATGGGACCATCAGGTCATCTATTCTAACCTCACTCCTAAGCAAGGCCAGAGACTTTCATCCAGTTACCCTCTGTCAGGCCTGGTAACTTGTTTGACTAAAGCACATTGTGTAGAAAGGCATCCAGCCTTGATTTGAATCTACAGGAAGGAAACTGGTCCAAATCTCCTCTCCTTGCTACTGTTGGCAGAACTGCACAGGTGCACGGATAATTTAAAAGTCAAACACAGATGGAACTTTTGGCTAGAGGCCTCTCCATAAAGTACACTGGCTGTTGATAGGATCCAAATGTGGGGTGTCAACCCTTTAGGATTGTCCTGGAGTCTTTAATAAAAGCTTATATTATGTGATGAAATCTCCAGCAATAGGTCAGACCAAAACTGGGAACCCTGATCCAAATGCCCCTGGGTCTGATCTAAAACCCAGCTGAAGTTAAGGGGAATCTTTCCATTGGCCTCAAAGGATGCAGGATTGGGTGCTTTTGGGGGGGGGGGTTTGCTGGAGGGCAGGGTGGGGGGCAGGAGCGAGCCTTATTTTCCTCCGTCTTGAAACCTGACAGTGTTTCAGTGCCTGCTGCAGGACAGGAGAGGGTCTGAGCTATTCGTTGCCTGGGTTCTGGTTTAATCACCCGCTCTCCCTTCGGCTTCTGGCTCCATCCTCTTCCCCATTTGCGCTCTGCCAAAGCGCAGGCAGGCAGTTTGTGCTCCGCAGCCCAGGGAGAGTTAACGCCGGAGCCGGCTCTCCATTGGCAACGGAGGAAGCAGCCCGGGGGACGGCGCAGCCCTTTTCGCTGGAAGTTTGCGGGTCTGCAAGGCGCCTGCCGCCGCCGCTCTGGGAAGGAGGAAGGAGGCAGCGACTGCTCCCGCACCGGGACTCCCGGGGCCAACTTAGCCGGCGCTGGCGGACAGCGGGCGCGCCAGGAGGAGGCTCCTTCTGGGCTCGGCGCAGGCACGCTCCCGGCCAGCCCGGATGCCTGTTGCCCGCGGAGCCGGAGACAGTGAGCTGGCCCGGGAAGCGCTGCCCCTGCCCGCCTGCTAGGGCTTGCGGTGCCACCCGGGCCGGCCAGCATGCTCCGCCTGGGCACGCTGCTGCAGTCGCTCGCCCTGCTCTGCCTCTGCCAGCGCCGCCCCGGCACGTCGGGGGCAGGCTGCTGGGGCTCCGGGGAGCTGGCCGGGGGCGCCGCCGCTGCCTGGGACCCGCTGCCGGCCCTGCCCCGGCGAGCGGCGGGAGCCTCGCCGCCGGCCAACAGCTCCGGCGCGGCGCCCTGGTGCCGTACAGGTGTTCAGCGAGGCCAGGCCGGCGGCCGCCTCTGCTTCCGGAGCCCGCCCGGGACTTCCAGTGCCCGCCGCCCAGCTGCCGGGCGCACCGCTCGCCGGGCCGGGCCTGGTGGCCAACGTGCTGCGCAACGGCAGCGTCCTGCTGCAGGGGGGCGCCCAGCGGCCGGGCGCCGGACCTGCGGGGTCTTCGCCCTCAACTGCTCCTGGGACGGCACCTACACCCGCTTCACTGCGACAGCGTCCAGCTGGGGGCCAGCTGCCGGGACTACCTGCTGCCCGACGCGCACGGCGGCGTGCGCTACCGCCTGTGCCTCCAGCCGCTCTACCGCGGCGGCCGGCCGGGCGCGGCCCCGCGCCGAGTGCGTGGAGTTCAGCCTGGAGCGCCGGCAGCATGCGGGACATCGTCATCGCCATGACGGCCGTGGGGCTCCATCTGCGTCATGCTCGTCATCATCTGCCTCCTGGTGGCCTACATCACGAGAACCTCATGCCGCCGCCCTGGGGCCGGGCCGCCGCCCCCAAGACGGGCACGGAGGGGGCCCAGCCGGCGGGGGCGCTCCGGAGCCCGCGCTGGAACCGGCCCTAGGCGCGCCTTCTGCAGGCGGGGCCTGGAATCTGCCCTGGAGCTTAAGAGCCAGGGGTGGGGAGCACCCCCTAGACCCCCAGCCTGGAGCTCCCCCTGCAGCCAGGGGGCTGGAACCTGCCTCTAGAGCAGGGGGCTGGGGATCTGCCCTGGAGCTCCCTCTGCAGCCAGGGGCTGGAACCTGCCTCTAGAGCCAGGGGCTGGGATCTGCCCTGGAGCTCCCTCTGCAGCCAGGGGGCTGGAACCTGCCTCTAGAGCCAGGGGGCTGGGATCTGCCCTGGAGCTCCCTCTGCAGCCAGGGGGCTGGAACCTGCCTCTAGAGCCAGGGGGCTGGGATCTGCCCTGGAGCTCCCTCTGCAGTCAGGGGGCTGGAACCTGCCTCTAGAGCCAGGGGCTGGAGCACCCTCTGCAGGTAGAGCCTGGAAGCTGCCCTGGAGCTCTAGAGCCAGGGGTGTGAAGCCACCCCTAGAGCCTGGGCCTGGAGCTCCCTTTGCAGCCAGGGGTCTGGAACCTGCCTCTAGAGCCAGGGCCTGGAGCACCCTCTTCAGCCAGGGGGATGGAACCAGCCCCTGGAGCCGGGGCCTGGAGCTCCCTCTGCAGCCAGGGGCCTGGAACCCTCCACCCAGCTGGGGCATGTTGGATCCCTCTCCATCAGGGTAGCGATGGACACTTCTCTTCCTAGCTGACTCCAAAATGCATATTGATTACAGTGCTGTAGGGGGTAGACTTTGATTAAAGCATCACTTCGGGGTTACCAAAGCCTATAACTTTTCTATTCCTGTTAGCGGCGACAAGGACAACTTAAATCCAGAGGAAACCAGTGCCATCTCCCAGAGCAGATCTGCAGCAACCTGAGGGACCTCAGTGCCATTGTATGACTCAAAGATCTTTAAAGTTGTATGTGGTATTATTTTCCATAGAGGACTTTCTATAGATCAGTCTTAACTAGACCAAGGGAAGTTTTAAATAGTTAAAGAAAACTATGTTTAGAAAGAGAGAGAAATAGTCACACATTCAGGTGTCTGAACATCAGTGTTCTGTGATAAATAACTTATACTGTGAAATATTTGTGAGGTATGTAATGTGGTTGGGCATGGTCATGCAGAAATTACTAATAGAAAAGTAAGTATTGCTATGGAATCCTGAAAGATTGGGTTATAAGCAACTTTCGAGATAATGTTGATTTGTGCATTTTATTGTGATTTTTAGAACTAAACATTCCATAAGAGGATAAAAGAGATGGGACAAAGAAAGCCCCAACTCCTCACACTGTGTGCCATAAGCTAGATTGTTGCATTGTTTTGCAGTGGTGTTACATAGGAAAATTCACAGTAAAATAAAGTAAGTTAGTAATAGGATCAAAATTAGGCATATTAATTAGTGCTGATTTAAAGCATTCAGGGATATAACCCTGTTCTTCAGCACATATATCGTTAGGTACCATCTTTTTTGTGAAGTTGTTTTCCTTCATTTTATTTGCAGACCAGTTGTTAAAATACAAGATTTTTGTTTTAATACCAAATTTGCCAAGTGTATCATGTAAAGGTTTGGAATTTTGTTTTCTATTTTTTGTAAAATAAATAAATAAAAAGCAGCTATTCTGCCTGAGCCATACCCAGTTTTCAAACATAAAATATCTCAGTGAGTTAAAAATAAAAATCAGGAATCTGCTTGAAGTGCCAGCAAAACTGCAGTTTTGAAAAGTGAACTAACTTATTTTTAAGTGCTTTTTTTATTTGAGGCCTCTAAACATGTTTAACTTTAAGCATATGCATAAATCCCATTGATTTAGATGTGCTTAATTGCTTTCCTGAATTGGAATGCTATCCTGAAACCTGGCCAAAGAGAGTAGATCCATAAAGCTTAAGAAACACTGGCGCTGATGCAAAGTCCACTGAGCTGAGTGGAAAAACTCCCATTGACAGCAGTGGGTTTTGGATCAAGCCCTATTCTAAATAGCTCAGCAACTCAGGGGCACAGGCCTGCCCCTATTGAAATCAACAGTTTTGTCATTGGCTTCAACAGCACTAGGCCCTTTCAAAAGTAACAATGTTTTTAGAAAAAAACATTGGCTCTAGCCAATGTGTCTCAGGTTTTTGCTGCTGCAGTTTAAAAAGGCCAATTTAACGGAGTCTGAAAACTGGGATTCATAATGGAAATATGAACTGAGCTTTAATTATAATGGTGTGAAAAATACACAGTAATAATTACTGTGACTAGTCTTCGCTACCCCGTCTTTTATGAATGCAACACACCTTTGTTCCACTCTGAATTCTGTTCTGTAGTGGCTGAGTATTTTTAATATAGGAACACTAGCTGTAATCCATTCACTCGATGCTACAGTAAACTAGGAGTTTAGTTAAACTCTAGTATTCATTACGTTGTGCCTTAGTATTGAAAGTTTGACCCATTGATATTGGCTTTTCTGTTCTTGTTGTAACTGTTAGAGGAACATGTGTACCTTCCACAGTGTTTGTCTGTTTAATAGGAAAATAAACCTAGGCTAGCTGAATATTACTTGAATTTTAATATATATTTAAAATAGAGTAAATTACCTTCCTAGAGCTTCTGTGTTAGTTTTTTTTTAGTATTGTCTCCACGTAGTTTACTGGTATAACAAAAATCTAACATATCACATAAAAAAATAATGGTGGGGGGGAAATAGGGTTTATGTAACAGTGTATTATTAATAGATCACATGTGAAACGAAAGTGTTTGTCTGAATAAACAAAGATGTTTATAATCAGTAATTGCTCAGTGGGCATTTCTTAGGTAGTATGGACGACCTAAAACTTGTAAGTAGATGGCATATGTAGAAACCCTCTAGGATCTGTTAAAATACAATATTTGTACTAATCAGATGAGCACAGCCATACTACAGACTACATTTCTCTCCCTCCCCCTGTGTGTTTTTAATCCAGCAAGCAAACTTATTTCCCTTAGGACTGAAATAATTTAAGGGTGGTCAGGAAGCTGAAGGTCTGTATTTTGTCAGACAAAAATACCTCTCTTTTTCATTATTTCTTCATGTTTTCCTTCTAACAAGAAGCTTGCTGTAAATTACATTTCTTCCCTTCATGAGTTTCTTGCCTCTGAACCTTGGTTTAAAACCAGCTGACAGTATTTAAAATATAATTGCAATCGGAGGATGAGCCCTGACAGACAATTTCATTCATGTTTTTCCCCAGAGAGAGATAATGTGTGAAATAATCTGAAATTAGTTCAAGGATATTAAGACAAGTTGTACCTAGTGGTGTCATGTCATCCTTTGTGTAAATCCATTAAATTCAGTGGATTTAAACCCACAGTGAATTTGGCCTAGTTTCCTTTGAAGGCCTCTCGTGCATCTACCCTATGGTCAATCCTAGGCAGGATTCGTAGAGTGGAACTAATATTGTACATTTCTATCCATTTCCGTCACTCGCTGTTGCTGTCTTGTCCTTCATCTTACCATGAATTGCCAGACTTGAAAGTTAAATATGTAACTAATGAGCCTTGTATCACCTTGGAGTTGACCTTAATGCATTAAAAGAATATAATACACACGTTATAGATTCTGACTGATACCTTTTTTGATCAGGTGAGTTAGAAGTCCTTTCTGATTCACGTAGTGGATAAACCCACCTAAGGCTTGTCCTAGTTATATTGCTTGCTGTAAAATTATTGCAACATTGTTATACAGGTAAAAACACATGGAATTTTTGAGCAGCTGCCTTATGGAAAACATTGCCAGCATAACATTTTTGCACAAAGATTTTTTTTCCCCCCTAACAAACAGGTTTTCTGTGCACACCTTTTATTTTTCTTTGTTCTTGTTCAGTGTCCCACATGTCTACGAACCTGAAACAAAACCCAATGAGGTCAATAGAAAGTCACCCATGGACTTCACTGGGCTTTGGATCGGGCCCTATAGTGCTGCATTTGTTGTGTGCATTTCTCAGCAACTTAGTTGTAAAAATATTTCCTTTAAAAAAAAAATTAACACTGGTGGTTCAGCTGTACAGCGTGTATGTTCTCAGCTGTGCTGGAACTTTCAACACCCATATTTTTGGTTTGATTTCTGGCCAGTATACTAGAATTGCAGTGGTGCTTCATTTGAGGATCTCAAGTAATTTGCAAGCAGTTGTAAGTATTTTTATTTCCATTTTAAAGATGAGGAAAATGAGGCACAGAAAGGTTATTGAGTGACTTGTCCAAGGTCACTCAGAACTATTCTGGCAGAACTTGGATTAGAATCCAGACTATCTGACTTCTAACCTGCTTTTAATAAATAGAATCGCCTTTAACAACTGTTTTATTTTCCAAATAATGGGCCAGATCCTCAGCTGATGTAAATTGGCATCGTTCCATTGAGATCAAGGGAGCTATGCTCATTGACATCAGCTGAAGTGGTGGCCCAATCCATTTACTTCTTACTTGGCTTGATATTCAATGTTCCATTCAGATTTATGTGCCGTTTAAAATAAGAGCATTAAAAATTAACTATTTTCATTTCTCATCATCCATCATTGATGAACCATAGTTTGGGACAAACATTACACAATTTCTTTTCACATATCTTCTCCTTGAGCTTCTTTGTAAAGAGGGGATCACAGTAGCTACCATATTTTAATAAGAGAAGTTAAATACATGCGCTGAAGACTCTGAACACACTACATTCCCTACTGAATCACTTTCCCCACTAATAACAACATAGTCAAAACAGCCCTGTCTGGTAGTTCATCCAGTGCAGTCCCCACCCCAAAGGTGGCTGAATTTCTGCGGTGGGTGAAGTGAACTGTTATTTATGTGGAGTGTGGTAGTACCCCAGTCGCTTTCCAAACATTGAGGGGGAGAAACAAAGCCCCTGCCCCAAAGAGATTACTATCTATATAGGTAAATCCAGCATACAGGTAATGGCCCAAGCCCTTCAATCAGATCTGATAGTGCTGATCTTTCCCCTGTGAGAAGCCCCACTGAGCCGAAATGATCAGTGTGAGGATAGACACCTCTTTTTTGTTTTTAAATAGAAGCTATCCCAATCTAACCTTTTAATGGGATGTTCTTAGCTCCAGACCCAAGCCTCCTACAACCACAAATGACTTAAATCTATGTACTCACAGAACCAGCTCCTGATCTCAGTTATGCTAGCAGAAATAACATCAGTTAATTCCTAGATTTATGTGTGGCTCTTTCAAATAAACTGCACTGGTAGATACTGGTGGAGAAAATGCACTTGCTACAACATCTTTCCCCCTTATAAAGAGAGACCCTCTAGCAATGACATCTGCTTTTGTGGATTGCATTTCTGCAGCATGTTGGGTGGGAGGGGTAATAAACAAGCAACAAGATGTACTACAAAGGATTAATCCTGTTGCGGGAATTGCTGCAACTCTCAGAAGGTTTATCTTATCAGCATTACTTTCATTTCTATGCATTATGGATGGGATGTGTAAAACAATATCGAATGGCTTCTCACTGGCTTTCAGTGGATTAAATCTTGACAATATATTGGGGCATTGGGGCAGGAAAAATGAGATAATTCTCTTCCTTTGTATATGGTTAAGCAAAACAAGAAAACAACGTGTTCAATAATAACCCATTTGCAATTGATCGTTTTGATTTTTTTCTACAGCATGAATAAGGAAATTCCTATGTAGCAATAATGGAGATGTTACTTGTATGTGCCTTGATAGCAATTGGATCCAGACAAACTGTATTGTATAAAATGGGGCAATTAAATTAAACATTCTTAGCCAGTCTCTTCAAAATACACAGCTTATGCTGCAGGGGTATGATTGATCCTGTTCCATTTCAGACAGTTCTAAAGAGCTGGGGCTAGATCCTCAGCTGGTGTATCTCTGCACAGCTCCATGGACTTCAATGGCGCTGTGCTGATTTACACCAGCCAGGGAGCTGACCATTGTCTATTAATGTTATGGAGGGAAAATGGAAATAGCTTCTGCTGTGTTGTCTCTGCCTTAGCAACTGGGGTGTTAAAAATCCAAATGCTGCAGTCTAAGGGGTGTTTGGACTCAGGGCTTAGCTGCTCATTTTCAACACAAATACCCTGCAGTCTGCAGGCCACGTGTGCAGCTGTTAAAATAGGATGCGGCTGAATTATGCTTGCAAGCAAATTTTCTCTGTGCCCGTGTGCTAAATGGGAGAAAAATCGGTCTTTGCAGAAAGGTGAGCAAATGGAACTTTTCGGACTGACTTTGCCTTTGAATCATCTCAACTCCCAGGCAGGGATGGCCTCAGCTTCAGGCTAAGGTGGGTTGTTGTTTTTTTTTAAAATTACAGTAGGTTTTGTGTTACATTAAAGGGAAAGTTAAATGTGCTTTGCTTCCCTATGTGGTGAAGGAAAGGCTGGTACTTTGCATCCACGGATACCTGGAGTAGTAATCTTGCAGGGTTGCAGACCACTAGGCTGGTTTTCACCAAAATGTTGTAGAAAGAAGAGGGGGTGGGTGGAGGGGAATGGTAGATAACAGCTACCTTGTCGTGTTCCTGTGTAAAAGTCCTGTTGCAGGCCAATTGTGAGCAGATGCATCTTCTGTCCTCCCCCTAGTGTTGTTTGCACTCTCTCTTTGAGGGCCACCCAAGTTGAAAAACAGATCCAGTTTTTGCACTGTTTTCAGGGTGGTGGGGGGTTTTACGCTTCCCTTGCAGTGCCCAAGCCTGTCTCAACTCAGATCTGGAGAGATTATCTCCAGGGGTTGAAAGAGGGACCCACAAAAGCTGATGCTCAAATAAATTTGTTAGTCTCTAAGGTGCCACAAATACTCCTGTTCTTTCTGGGCCTCTTTAACTCATTCAGCCCTTGAGTAGAGAGAAGGTGGTTTGGTTGACCAGGCCCCAGGTCAGGGAGTTCCGAGGAAACAGACACTCCAGGAGGGTTTTTACTTATTCATTTCTTTATTTGTCTCCTGATTGTAAAATAGAATGGAAGGAAAGGCAGCTAGAGGCTGCAAGATCAAGGAAGGATGATCTTGTAATTAAGGCACTGAACTCAGACTTGCTCTGGCGGGATGTACCAGAACCCTCCTGGCCCCATGCTGGAGCCCTCGTCACACCTGATGCAGTTTCTGGTTCTGCCACAGACTCCTACCTTGGGCATGTCTCTTAATCCCTCAGTGACCCAGTTCCCCATCTGTGAAGTGGGGATGATGATAGTCCCTTTGTCTGCTGCGTCTAATTACAGGAACCAGTCCTTACAGTGTGTGTGTATACAGCACTGAGCACAATGGGGCCCAAATCTTGGTCAGGGCCACTAGGCATTACCACCATAGAGGTTCTAATAAATTGGTGTCAGTTTGGATTAAAGCTTGATTACCCAGTGACTGTGATTTTGTATTCAAATCTGAGCCTCCTGAGAACTTTTTCTGCCCTGCTCTGTGACAATGGGTACGTTTACTGCTGAGACAATATTCTTCCTCCAGTCCACATGCACAGGGCTCAAGTTCTCCACAGCCAGGCATCCTGAAGCTAGTAGCACTGCGTGGCGTGCAGGGGTGGCTGCAGGCACCAGCATGCCAAGCACGTGCATGGAGCGACAAGCCACAGGGGGCGCTCTGCCAGTCGCTTCGAGGACAGCAGGCAGGTTGCCTTCAGCGGCATGCCTGCGGAGGGTCTGCTGGTCCCGTGGCTTCGGTGGACCTCCCGCAGGCTGCCACCAAATCCGCGGGACCGGGGACCTCCCGCAGGCAAGCCGCCAAAGGCAGCCTGCCTGCCTGCCTGCCATGCTTGGGGCAGCAAAATGCCTACAGCCGCCCCTGGTGGCGTGTACTTCAGGGTGGAGTCTGGCCTGAGATGCTTTAGCAGATAAGTAACAGCAGCCAGTTAGGACTTGATCCACATGGAGAGGTTTGATCCTTCTATTATAGGTACTTCTCTGGCCCCCAGCACTGCAGTTCCCGAGTGCCTCACAATCTTTATTGTATTTATCCACATGACACCCCTGCGTGGTAGGGCGGTTTTATCATGCCCATTTAACTGACTTGAAACTGAGGCCCAGAGCAGCTTTTTAAAGGGACTTAGGTGCCTTACTCCCATTGAAAACAATAGAACTTAGGTGCCTAAATACTTTCAAAAAATCTCAGCCTAAGTGTGGCAGTGCAGGGAATTAAACCCAAGACTCCCAAGTCCTCAGTTGACCCTGTAACCACTGGACCCTACTTTTTCTCTTCTGACCAAGGTGGAGCTGCCATTTTGTCGTGCAATCCAAACCCTGTGTGCGCAGTTTATCTACTCGCTAATAGTGCTTGCGCCAAGTTGTATTCCTCTACCTACACAGTAACGAACCCACTATTACTTCTCTTATCTCTCGCCCCAGAAGAGATGCTTGTATCATTTATTTGCTTGGCAGGCTCATGTGTTTGCATATGATGGGGCTGGTGTTCCTTACCGATAGTCTGAAGATGAATGTGCTCATTTTCCTGCATGCAGATGCAGGCAGGTTTCCAAAGCTCGGTGACTGAAGTGGAAATGTCTACTGGGAAAGAGGCAAGAATCTGCTTACAGCAGCCCAGCAGAGTTGGGCTTTTTCCGCCTTCCTCCTCCTTCTCCTTCTCATCCCAAAATGTCTTTACAGACATGGGGAGCAGAACAGCATCACCGTCCATTTCTCTCCAGGGCTTTTTCTTCCATTGCCTCCCATCTGGCCATGTCCCTGTGTACCATGTCCTGCCAGCTACTCGGTGGTCGGCCTCTAGGTCTGACTAACCTTGGTTGCAGTTGGATTATGTTATTTGGTATCTGTCATCTGTTTATCTTCTGCAGTGTCCCCACCATCATTATCTTTTCAGTTGCAGCCAATCCCGTACCCTGACTTCACATTCTACTCTCCTTCTCACATCTTCAGCTGTCCAAAGATCATTCCACGGTACACCTGCCGTCTTCCGAAGAACTCACTTCCCTACTGCCTCCAGCTTTCTGACAGCTGTTTCATTTAATGCTGCTGCTTCCAGACCGTAGAGTAATACCCTTAATGCGCTGGTTTGATACATTTTCATAGTTGGTGCCAAACTTAATATTTTTTCCCAGTCCATAATTACATCAACTTCTGTGCATCACTTGTACCTAAAGCCCATCTCCTTTTAATCCCATCCTTGTTGGAACTGTCGGCACTGAGCCAAACTTCCTAGGTACACGTACGATTTACTTGTTCTAGGATTTCACTGCTGCTGCATTTCAACGTTTCATCTATTGTCCCTTTTCTAAGATGCAATCACTTCTTCTTGGCATTTATTGTAGGGCCAAGGCGACCACGCCAATTTTCCAAGGTAGCAAAGAGTATCATCGTTCCTTCAGATGTGTCTGCCAGTTATCATCTGCATAAGCTGAACTCCAGATCATGCCCTCCAACCATTCCCAACATCCCATTTAAGAACATGGTGAAATGCGATGGTGATTCCATGTCACTTTGCCTTACTTAAAACTTTGGCTTGAAGCAATTGCTTAATTTTTCACCGATTCTTATGGCACTACAGGAGTGTTAGTACAGAATTTATAATAACTGGAATTTCATATGATTTTACCACTTTCCAATAATGCTTCTCTCAAACCAAATCACTTTTTATAGCACCCTCCAGCTGAGGATCTCAAAGCACTTCAGATGTGTGAGGAGAGTAAGCCTTGCACCTTGGGGTGAGGTGGCCTGGATAATTATTCCCAAAGTGGGGGAGTGAGATACAGAGTCTTGTCCACAGACGCACAGAACTCATTAGCAAAGACAAGGATAGAATTCAGCAGCATCTTATATAAAGGGCTTGATTTGGCCACCTGTACTCATGCTGACCAGTCCCTTTGTTCTCGAGCCATTCCACTGAAAGGCAGTGTGGTGTAGTGGGTAGGGCACTGGCCAATGACTCAAGATTCTAATTCCAGACCTGGTGGAATTAGGGGTTATGTCTCCTCTCTGTGACTCTGCTTCCAGCCTGTAAGCTCATCAGGTCAGGGACTGCCTCTTACTATGAGTTGATCTCCACTGCAGCTGGGACTGTGCTTCCCAGGGTGGGTAGACAGGTGCTGGCTCTACTTGAGCTAGCATGCTAAAAATAGCAGTATGGCACCAGACACACAGGTGGTGGCTCCTGAGCACACACCTAGTGGGGTTCTTACGTGGGTGGCTAGCCGGAGCTGCTGCCCACACCATCATGGCCAAGCTACTATTTTTTCAGTTTGCTAGCTCGAGTAGAACTAGCATTTCTGCTTACAGATGCTGGGAGACATGCTCCCAGCTGCTGAGTAGACGTATCTGTATGTCTGCACAGGCCCTGTTCTCGAGCGCAGTCTCCAGGTACTACAGTAATACAGATCACAACACTAAAATGATTTAAATGGAGCTACTTTCTGTAATAAGCTATTATCCAGTGTGGATAAGGTTGGGTACTGGTGTTTTCAGTGGTGAGGGGTATGCGAGTGAGAGCTCCAACACCCACTGTCTTGGAGAGCTTGCTACCTACAAAAGGAAAAGTTGAAATACATGATTTAGCAAAGACTGGCAACTTCCATGGATAGCCTGTTTGTCTTTGTTTCTTGCAGGCTTTAATTGCACTAGTCTCTGTTGTCCATTGAAATATGATGTCTCGGTGTTATTTAATTAAATGCATCACCCAAAGGGCTCTGGCTTGGTAAATCAGCAGTGCATGTTCACACACACACATGTGTGCGCGTGCACACACACACACACACACACAGAGAAGTGGCTTGGTGGCATGTTCGTTTGTTCCTAGCTTCATGTTGCCTTATCTCCTCCAGCTGCGCTGGGCTAATTCCAATTTGATTGCAGTGCCACAGACCAAAGAACAAAAAGCTGGACAGATCAGGCTCCCCGGCTAGCAGATCAGGCCGCAAGCTTCTCTGTATCTTCTCTGTTATTGAGCAATGGCAAACTCGACATCATGTGTAATCCCCCCCACCCCACCCTCAAGAGGAGCAGTGCAGTCCAGTGAGGACCATCATGTGAGAAGGTACAAGTGCACTTTGGGTACTGCAAGCAAAACCTGTTCAGTAATGGATAAGTCTGAAGGGACTTCTCCGCTTGAGGATCATTCATACTGTGGTGAGCTAACACTTTACTGTGTCTGAGCAGCTGGACAAAAAACTAAAATACTGTTAAAAAAAAAAATCACTGGATGCCAGGTTAAAATTGCCACTGTCCCCACTAGTAAGAGTTCATAACAGATGTTTGGATCTACAATTGCCATGGCTAATTGAATCAATGATCCATCTAGTCTGACTGGGTCCGGTGCCAAATGCTTCAAAAGATGGAATATTATAGAATAATCTATCAACAGAGGAAATTTCCTTCCTGACCCTTGTGATTTAGAGGTTGGTTTATACCTGAAGCATGGGACTTTAGAGCCCTTATAACAGTTTTGTACCATTTAATGTAACTGAGCATGTTCTCATTACCTATAAAAAGCCTGCTCCTTTTTCGAATGCTGCTAAACTCTTGCCCTCAATAATTTCTTGTGACAGTGAGTTCCACAAATTAATTATGCAATGTGTAAAATATGTTAATGGGTTTTCAGTGGTTTAACAGATGGGGGAGAAAATCAACTTCTAGCTGTTGATTACTATCTGAAATTCATCATCTTTTCTTTGTTCCTGCACAATGGGACTTTTCGTTGCTTTTTGAAGAATAGGAAAACAAGTATGTTTGCTGAGACCAAAACCCAGATTAAAGGATTATCTGCATCACTCTTGCATGGAGCAGAGTCAGCCAAAGTACAGCCCAAATGTAGCCCATGGAGTCCTTCAGTGCAGTCCCTGCCAACTGCCTTAATCTTTAAACACAGATGTGCTCATTCGTGCTCTAGGTTGCTCTGTCTGGTTCTGATCCTATCAAGCTGGAGCACTGCATGCCAGGGTTTGTAGTCTCTTGAATATTAAAGATATGGGGTGAAATGCTGGCACCATTGAACTCAATGGGAATTTTGCCATTTACTTCACTGGAGCCAGGATTTATTTTCACCAGTGGTTACCTGTTGGGCAAGGTGGATCTCCCCTGCTAGAGAGGCAGAGACCTCTGAGTTTCTTAACAAAGAGGCTTGGGGATTACTTGTGCTTTAAAATGTGTTAAGTACACAGAGAGCCTGAAAGGAAGTGAATGTGTCTGAACAGAAGCTGGTTTCCACAGACAACAAGATTAAATCTGCTAATACACTTACTATCACTAGCCCCGGAGTCTGGCTGATGTGGCGCAGCAAAATGCAGCTAAAATGCTATTGCACGGATTAGCTCGATTTTCTAGGCTGTCAGCTGATTCTCTTCTGTGTGGTGGCAGCAGCAAATGTAGCTGCAGTTGGGCTTGGATAGGTCCTGGCTCTGGGAGTGGAGCAGAGCAGGACTGTCCATTATTGAAATGCTTAAGGAGACTAGTTTCAGGTTGTTTGGCTCATCAAAGGGAGTACGTGTTATGTGAAGCCTCCACTCAAATGCGACTGTAAGATCTGTAACTTGTATCATTAAGTTCTGCAACCTTTTTGCAGGCTTTGCAACTTCAGTGGTTGTTAGCACAGCCTTTTACGTTGTGTAACCTCTTCAAGTTACCACTTGTATGAACGTCTAAGCTTTGTAATATCCCATCAGGCAACCAGAGAGAATGGGAAGCAGCGAGTGTGTGGGGAAGATAAGGGAGTGTGAACACGGGAGTGTATGTGGGACTGGGTGGAGAGGAACTGCGAGGAGAACAGAGCCAGGAGCCAGGTGTGCCTGATGTAATGTGCCCAGAGAATGCAATCATGGGGTGCTTGTAGTAAACGTCTGTCTCAAATCTGGACTTAGAGTTCAACATCTGAGTGTTTACCTGAACCTCCCCCAAGCTTATACCCAGCTTGGATTTTACTTCGCTGCCACCAGATAAGATTTAGGCTCTTATCAGCCTGTGTTCCCCCAAATTCCCTTGGGGACCCCTGTCGGCTCTCCCACTTCCCCTGGAGGACCCCCAAGACCCAGACCCCTGGTCTCCCCTATTCTCACCCCGACTTCTCCCCCTTCCTGGGTGAGCCTGGGCGATGCTATACTTAACTCCTTGAATGCAAAACCAAGAGAAGCTATTACCCCCCGAGGCTAGGCAGTCAAAGCTATCCCAGCTAACACACCAGGAGATTCACCCCTCCCTGGTCTCATAGCAGTAACTAGAGAAAAAAACCTCAAACACAAGAAGAACAGAGTTGATTCTTTCTCCTTTCCCGGAGCCTGTTTCTGCCCTGGGAACAATAGGAAATCAAAACAGATGTAATGCTTCCCCTCCATCTCTGTCTTCCGGTGAGGGAGACAGATACCTGGTACAGAAATTCTATCCCTTTGCCTCACTAGGAAAAAAAACCACGAAGTTTTAAAAAGAACTTATATAAAAAAAAGAAAATACAGAACATAATACTGCATAAGAAACTCAATACAGCTCTTGCTTATAAAAAAATATGAATAAACAGTCTGATTAAGAGAGAGCCCAATTAAACCAGTCCAGCACAGACAACACAAAGCATATTACAGCCTATTTGCTTGTTGCCTTTGTACTCACACTTTGTAGGAGAATATTAGAAAGAAATAGGAGTTAGCAGGAAAGCTGTTTCCTCCATAGCGGAGAAACAAAAGACAGAGAACAAAACCAAAAACCTCCAGAGTCCCACCTTACTTTGAAATCCTGTTCCTGATTGGTCCTCTGGTCAGTGTTTGGTTCCCTTGTAAACCTTTACAGTAAAAAAAATAAACCTTACCTTACCTATCTACTTATGACGTACTGCAAAGAAAAAAGAACCTGGTGCATGAAAGAAACTGGTCTGGAATAGGGTGGCCAGATGACGACATGAAATATCGGGATGTGCCAGCGAGCAGCAACAACAACAAAAGAGCCACCGGAGCATAGGAAAAATTGGTGGGGCTAAGCACCACCGGGAGCTCCACACCCTGCCCCTCTGCATCAGTTCACCTTTGCTCTGCCTCCACCTCCCCTGAGCTGGCTGCCGTGTCCAGCTCCCACTCTCTCCAGCGTTTTTGCGCCATCATACCAGCTGATTAGCACAAGCATGGGGAGGGAGGATGAGGAGAAGAATGTGACGTGCTTGAGGCCAGGGCGCAGATTTGGGGCGGATCCGATAGGGCCATAGGGCAGTGAGGGGGAATGGGGCTTGGGTGGGGCCATGGGCAGGGATTTGGGGAGGGATCCAATGGGGGAGGGGAGGGGCCGGGGTGGAGTTGGGGCGGGGAGGAGTGAGCCCCCTCCGCCTGTGTGCCAGAGGGAAAATATTGGGACAATTCGCGTCCCAACGGAACATCGGTCATGATGCGGGACAAACAAGTAACTATCAGGACAGTCCCGATAAAATCCGGACATCTGGTCATCCTATCTGACAATGCTTCTCAGTGAGGGACACAGAAGAAAAACTCAGTGTACGTGACAGGAGCCACTCAGTTCCACAAGAAGGAAAAAGGCATGCACATAAGCTGCTGCTCCTTGACCTGCTCACCAGCCTGGATTCATGACTGCAGGCAGACACACCAGATCTACCACGTTTTGGCTTCTTGGCTTCCATGCTGTCTCCAGTAACTCTGCGCCTGTGTAAGTGTGTGGGCGCATGAGGGTATGAATGCGGAGAATGTGTGTGTATGTGGATAAGCTCCATCTATTTTCTATCAGACCCAACAGCAGTATTGTAATAAAGCTAATACAAGTGTGAGCCTGGGTTGGTTTTTAAGGAAACTGAGGTAACAGCACGGTGTCTATCTCCCATTTCAGTGGGAGTTAGGTGCCTAAAAACCTTTGAGGATCTTGGCGTTAGTTCCTCTAGCCTTTCACATCTAGCAACACAGGCTGTCCCTGACTTGGTTACAAGTGAAAATACCTGAGCATCCAAGTTTTAGTCTCTAGCGCACAGTGGATGGTTCCTCCCACCCCTGAACCACCCTCCAATTCTGGATCATTAGTGGTCAGATCAGGTGGTGGCCTAGGCCAGGAGTAAGGTGCGTTGATATGGAAAGGAGGCTTGGACAGCATTTGGCTGCACAATGCCTAGGCCTAGCTAATGCTGTCGGCTCCTCCATTCCATGAACATCAAGTTCACCCCCATACAAAGCAAGGTGTCATTCCCAGACTCCTGACACCTTTGTTTAGAGGGATAATTTTAGCACTCACTAGACCCTTTGAACGTTGTTCAGTGACAGGCCCAAAGCTTTGAGGAATAGCTGGCAGATGGAACCACGCAAACAGGAACTGGCTTCCAGAGGGTGCTACCGGTGCAAAGACATTGAGGATTCCTAACTGCAAACTCAACATGATGTAGCAACCTGATTGCAAAACACTTAGTGTAGCACTGTTTGCTAGATACTTTTTTTGCCGCAATCATTGATCATATGGTTGGAAATTGCAAAGTTACCTACTTCTGAATAGGCCTCCTCTTTGAAAACAGCTGTGTGCCTAACAGAACATGGCATCAAGATTGTCCTGCAGTGTCCCCCTCTCCTGGAGACCCCTTTGCAGATGAGATCTGCTGTTGCAGGGGATTATCCTGGTGCTTGAACATTATAAACGAATAGGCAAAGTACCCAAACAGCTGCAAGCAGCGTGAGAGGTTTGGGTTTGAGGCTCATCAAAAGTGTTTCTACCCCTAGTTCCCCAAATGATTTACAAAGCCAGGTAACTGTCATTATCCTGGTTTTACAGATGGGGGAAAAATTAGGCATAAAAATGTTGACTTGTCCAAGATCACAGTGAATCAGCGACATAGCTGGAAGGGTCTCCCAATGTCCTGTTCTCTGGCCACTGGACCACCCTGCTTCTTGCCTCATTGGCAAATGCTCACATTCCTCTAGGGCTCTAGAGGAGCAATTAAGGCTGAAAAGTGGCTGTGGGTCTAGCTCTTTAAGAGGAAGAAAGCAGGCTGAGGTCAAGTGGTGCTGCAAAATGAGCTCTCAGATTGTTCCCTTTAAAACCATCTTTGCCTAAAGAAGCCAACCTATGAGTTTAGTGCCACAAAACTGGTGGTGACTTGTCTCTCTTGAAGGATGAAATATGAAAGGGGGAGAGCCTTGTGCTTTATTTCTCAGGGCCAACAGCACTGCAACAAAGTGGTCAGGAGACAGAAACTCAGAGGAAAGAGCTTAGAGATAAGAAGGAAGCAGGAAAGGAGCCTAGGAAGGAGAGGAGATGAAGGCAAAACAGCCATTCCAGGAAGAGGGGCATGGACTGGCTGGCTAAACGGGTTTTACTGAGGAGATGAAATTAGGAAGGGAGAGAAAACTAAATCAGATCAGGGAGTGGGCCAGAGAAAGCTGATCTTTTAATATTCTTTGTTCTTCTTTTCCGAGGTGAATTTCATGTTGGTGCCAGGCGCTGGACTGATCATGGAGGTTAGTGTCCTCGGCCTGCAGAGCACAGGTGAGGTTCCCTTGGCCTGTGGATGATGATGTTATTAGAGGCCCTGTAATACAGGGGCCTTCGTTAACTCCCTTTTGTGAAAAGATGGGGAGCTCCATCTCCCTGGCTCTGTCCCCCTGATATCGCCATGCCCCATTCTGGGCAGGTCCTCAGTAGTCTCTGTCCACTTCAGGAGGCTGGGAAGTCAGACATTCTGTGGCTCTAGCGGGGCTAATCAGCCCTAGATCTTCTGGGTTGCAGACCTTCTCCAAACGCCCACCCACTTCACTGGGTTCCAGCTCAGGACTCTCATGTGGAACAGGCCAAGCCAGTCCCTTGCTGCTCCTTGAGCTACCTCATGCCTCTTCTCTGTGGGCTTCCCCAGCCTCTTGTCCAGCTTCTCCCTCTTTGGGGTGTTGTTTGTCTTACTTTCTTACCAGTTTTCTGGAAGGATCCTCACTCTGCAATCCCTCTGCCCCGGCAGCTGTCCCAGTCCCCTCCTGCCTTGCAGCCCTTTTATCCTGACCCTGACTCCCCACAGCAGTGAGTTCCACAGGTTACCTGTGTACTGTGTGAAGAAGTAGCCAAGTCTGGAGTGTTTTTCTTTGTAAATGAAAAAAACTTTGTTAGGAATAAGTGTAATTTTTCAAGGGATCTTAGCTGCTTTTACCAAACCTGCCATCAACCTGCCATTTATTTCCCCTGGTGACTTTTTTGACATTTACCCAAGTGCGGTTGGGCTTTGGGAACATTCCTGAAGGCTTTGACAGAGGCAGCTCAGGACTCTTTAATGCTGAACTGCCCTCTGCTGCACGGTGGAGCACTTGGGATTTTGATTCCAGATGACTGACAGCTCAGCAGAGCCTCACTTCAGAAGTGACACGTGTCTGACATCTCCAAAGTCACAAGAAATCTGTGCACTGCTATTAAATTCTGCACAGGTGTAATAATCTCAGCCGTTTCAGGACCCCCTTTAATAAAGGCTTTAATCTCCCTAAAAGCAGCCCTCTCATAAAAATGCTGCTGCTGTGTTCCTATCTAGCAGCCCTAGAATTGCTCTGACATATCAGAGAGGCTGAAAATAACTTTTATTTTCTTTTCTCCAGGGGAACCTCCCCCGCCCCCCAAAAAATCAATAAAACTGACTTTGAGCTAAGAATGGGCTTTGATCACTTTATGATAGAGCCTCCCTTAATTACCCTTTCTTATTCAATAAGCAGTTTGATTGCAGGCCAGATCACACTGAAGATTATGGGAAGTGATGTGCTGCAAAAGCAGTGACAGCTCTCACTTTGTATGAGGCTACAGTTTAGAGAGGAAGACGCAGAGAAGAGAGAGACTGGCTTTGGGAAGCAGAGATGGGTGGATACCACAAATCATTTCCCACTGGCACTAGCTTGAATTTGAAAGTGCATTTGCTGGGGTTGCGTTCATGCCCCTTTGGGTTCCTTTGTGTGGCCGAATTTGCTCCCGTGACTTTCTGGAGGGAGTAAAGTTGAAAAGTCACAGGCCCAGAACACTTGTGCCAGACAGATTCTCAATTTTCATGCACAAGCATTTGCCGTTTATGAGAGTTATTACACTCATTGGGTCAGGGAGTAGAACTAATAGCATGTGACTTTATGTGACCAATCACAGCAAAGTATCCCAGCTTGAAATTCAGCTGGAGTATTATAAAATTGCAGCAACCTATTTGTGATGTGTCCCTGGAAATAGACTTAGTGAACAGACCCTAATAGGGTGAAATTCGCCTCGGGCAGGGGGCCAGCATGAGACTTGTGTACCACTAGGAGGGCTTTAAGGGTTGTTGAGGACTTGTGCTGTTCCTCTGCACGGAGTTGAATTTCACCCACATTGGAGGGAATTGCAGTCTGCTCATGGAATGATCATGAGCAGAGAAAAGAGATGAATTTATTCTCACTGAATACACCAGCTAGTCACTGTACTCAGCTCTGCTGGGACATCATTATGAACCAGAGTGCATAGTCTTCAGTGCTGCCAGTTCTCACTATTTTATCATGAGTCTCCTGATATTTGGTGTTTTCCCCAAAGCCCCAGCTCCTGGAGTCATGTGAGAATCTCAGCTTTAATTAAAAATTTTTTTTCTAGTCTTCATGGTTGCAGTGGCTACATCTCTACAGCAGCCAGAGGTGTGATTTGCAGCTTGTGTAGATGTACTTGTGCTAGTTTAAAATTAGCTTGCTCACTAAACATAGCAGTGAGGGGGTGCAGGCTTCAGCACAGGCTGTACAAGTCCACCTGGTGACCCAGGGTACGTACTTGCTTATGCAGCCTCACTTCTCTTTTTAATGAGATGGTAAGAGTACAACTAATGTGACTAGGACTGCAAATCACACCCCTGGCTGCAGAATAGATGTAGCCTGAGCAAAGCTTGAAAACATGACCCAAGTGCATCGTAAAGGCTCAGAAACCAGAAGATAAAATAAAAAGAACCCAAAACTTACTATTTAAAACAAAATCTCATGATTTTTGGGGACCTGACTCATAGTTTTTGAGCTCTTGGAATTGGCCATACTGAGTTGTTACTCAAGCAATACTTCAATTTAGGTTCCCCTCCCCTCTTGCATGTATTCTTCCTCATCAGAAATCTGGCAAGTGCATCTCCAATACCCACATACTTTCTGACATCCAGCAGGGACATTTCCATAGGTGGCAAACTGGAGCTTTGCTTTGATCTTGTGATGGATTCGGTCACAGAGACCCCCTGGGGACTGTCACCTGATGTGCTGAAGTTACCTCTGAGCCCATTTTCCATGCCAGCTTGGGACTCCAGAACCCTGCCTTGTTGAGCCAGACACACTTGCCTGCTGCAACACAGCCCCAGGTCTGGGCCATGCTCCCAAAGCTGCAGGCTTTAACCGAAAACCACTCAGCAAGTCACCTACCTCCAGCACCCAGAGCTGCAAACTGCGGTTGACACCCGGAGTGACAGGAGCCGAGATGCAGTTATTGCAGCTGACTCCCTAGAGCAGGTGAGTCCCTTTAGCTCCAGCCAAGGGATATAATGACCAGGAGGGTCTCTCTGAGACAGAGACCAGAGAGCTATGGGCAAAAACCAGAGTAGCCTTGCAAGGAAAACCTTGAGAGAGAAACCAAGCTCAGGAAGAGGCTTAGGCTGAGGTCTGTTTATTAATCACTACCAGTAAAGGCAAAAGCCAGAAAGGGGGGTAAGTTTGTGCACCGTGTTGTCTGTAGGGAGGGTGGAGGCTGCCTGTTTGCACCCACTCTCTGGTTTCCTTTTGTCATTACTATTTGTATTCTCAGCACACCTTGGAGCTTGGACCAGGACCCCCACTGTGATAGGCACGGTTGCATGGACACAGGACAGAAAGATGGCCCTTGCCCCCAAAAGATTTACAAGATCTCAGAGCTCCATTCCATGGGGAGACTATGGCTGGCAGATCCGGACCCTGCTATCTGCCGTATCTTTCGCAGATGGTGGTCCGGCTTTCCGTGGCAGTTTTGTTGTTTTCTGTCTTCTCAGGTTTTCTGAAGAAGGAGAATTTAGAACTGGTTCTCTGTGGCTGGGCCCAGCACCAGCAACGCCACAGGAGGTTCCTCAGGAATACGTCCATGTTCACCGGGCACCTCCCTGAAACTGAACTTTTGGAAAGATTCGCCATTGGATTTAGATCAACTGACAGCAACTCCTGGGCATCTCATTCTACTGCAAGGGAGGCAGCACAAAACCACTCTCTCCACAATCAGCACGAACCATCCTCCAGCTGGCAGCCTCGGGCCTGGACAGGGCAATGGAAACTAGACTGTTCTCTCACTCCTCCAGGTCAGGAGTGGGAGTGGGGGAAGCTGGGGCTGCTGCTGACCATGCTGTGCCTGCTCTGAGTGTCAATAGAGGGTTTCACTTCTTGTGCTTGTAGCATTCGAGGCCCTGGGTTCCATCCTCCGGGCTGACCCATGGGGTCACGTTATACCAGCGTGAGGTTCTCTGGGATTTCTCTCCGAGAGCATCTCTGCAACGTTCTGGGACATCCCTGCCACACTCCTGACCAGGACTATGGACATGCTAAAGAAGAAGCTGCCCCTAGACAATACATTGCAGGTTTTGTACTGAGCCCAGTGCTTGATGGGCCACAGCTTTGGAGGTCTGGCCAGTGCTGTGTGAGTACGTAGTGCAGACTTGGGGGCCAGCTCTGTTCTCATTAACGCTGGATAACTCACTGGAGTTACTGCAGACTTAGACCAGTGTGACTGAGAGCTTGTTTACATGGGAAAGTTTGACCAGTTAGACCGAGTTAGTTACACTGCTATAACCCTAGGGCAGGGGTGGCCAACTTGAGCCTTAGAAAGAGCCAGGATTTACCAATGGACATTGCCAAAGAGCCACAGTAATATGTCAGCAGCTCCCCATCAGCTCCCCCACTCCACTCCCAGCTCCTCCCACACACCGGCAGCCCTGCTGATCAGCACCTCCCCATCCCTCTCCGCACTTCCTGATCAGCAGTTGTGTGGCATGCAGGAGGCTCTGGGGGAGATGGGGTAGGAGTGAGGGCACGGCAGGCTCAGGGGAGGGGGTGGGAAGGGGTGGAGTGGGGGCAGGGCCTGTAGCAGAGTGAGGGGTCGAGCCGTGAGCACCCCCCAGCCCATTGGAAAGTTGGCGCCTGTAGCTCCAGCCCCAGAGTTGGCCACCCCTGCCCTAGGTGGACACTGTCATTCTGCTATAAGAGGTCCTCTTTCCAGTTGAGTTTGTGTAACTTGAGAAGGGATTTAAACTAAACCATTCCCCACCAGATTATGCCAGCTAAACCTCCCATGTAGGTAAGAGCACACACAGCTCATAGGGCCAGATCCTCAGCTAGTGTAAATCAGCTCTATTGGCTTCAGTGGCGCTTCACTGATTTACCCCAGCTGAGGATCTGAGCTACCGCTACCAAGTCTCAGTGTCTTGATTTAAGGAGTTCTCAGTAAATGGGGGCTTGGTCCCTTGTGACTGAATTCCCCCTCTCCCCGCGTTTAGTAAAGTCTCTGATTACCTTTTTCCCAACATACCTCTGATTTTCTAGGCATGCCAAGAAGCATCTTTGGCTGCCTTTTTCCAGTTGATTAAAGGCTCATAAAAGTGTGATATACAAACAAGGATGTAATGAGACGTTTATGAGTTCTGTCACTTTGAGTTAATTAGCAGACAGTTAGGTTTATCACTGACACAGGGTTTTAATTCATAATCATTCCTGCTTTTTTAATAATCAAATGGTGTTTAATTAACAATAACTGGTTTTTTGAGTGCACAGTAAGTACACATTGGAGAGACCCCGTAAACAAAATATATATAGCTGGAGAGATTCCTAAAGCAATCTAGAGCAGTTCTCAGTTTAATAACAACTTGCCTGCTAATTTATTGTGCTGTTGCACTGGGGCAGCCCAGACCAGGGTATGTAACCCAGGCTCTGCGTATTGCAATCATTAAGTGGCTGCAATTTCATAAGAGCAGCAATAATACCCAGTTCCACTTGAATCAAAGCGGCAGCCTGTTTCGGAGTTGGCCAGGCTGGCTTCTGTCCCTAGTTTGAAGTGACTTGGTATCAGCATGAGAGCCAGTAAGGCAAGACAGCAGCTGGTTGTGTCCTCCCTGACCTGCAGGAGAGGGAGACCTACATTTTGGTTTGGACTCAAACTGAAACAAGTGACCAGCTAGGTTGGGAAGGGGCGGGGAGGTGTATGCGTAAAGGGTAGATTGCAAAGTCAATCTGCAGCAAGGCCTTGCAAAGATTTCATCTGAAGTAGGTTTGCCATAGTGCCTCTTTCCCTGGGGGAGGCTTGCTACACGCGATATTGATTTGTTTTTAAAGGGCAGGCGACAAATATCCCCATCAAGTGTTTTCTCTGTTGCTCCTGCTGGGGTCATATGGTTTTGGCAGGTGTCAGGTCAGTGGAATAGCATTGTGGTGAGTGTCTGTGAAGCTGACTCATTCTCCCTGGAGCCCCAGGCCCACATAAACTCCATGTTGTTTGGAGGTCTGCTTGGCGCCTTCACATAGGACCCGCTGCTGCGCCTGTGTAAGCCAGATTGGATGCTGTACTGGCACTAAAGGAAGCATGGACTATTGATTAGCACACAGCCCGGAGGCTGGGCACGTGGGTGCTTGGTGTAGCTCTTCCAGCTGACTCACTGCGTTAGCTTGGGCACGTCATAAAGACTCAGATTCTCAGAGATTATTTAGGCACTAGACTCTGCTGAAAGCAATGGGAGTTAGGTGCCTAAATACCTTTGAGAATTGGGCCCATGGGCCCTGTGCCTAAGTCAGTAGCCAGACTCCCATGACCTTCAGCAGTAGAGGAGCTGGTTCGCTATACCTTCGCAGTGGCCAGTCTTTCCAGCTGGTGAATACCCCACTTTCCGGGGAACCCTCCTCTTCCATTGCTGGGGAACCCTCCTCTCCCATTGCTGGGGCTGGGTGAAACTTTTCCATCCACTTTTTTTTGTCCTCAGTGGAAGTTGTGAGGTTTAACAAACTGACTATTTTTGCTGAAGGTCTGTGATTTCCTTGGAACTTTGGATTTTTCATTGGAAGCCTGAACAGCTTTTGGAGGAGCTGTTTTTGATTTATCAATGAAAAAGTCAAAACCATCTATGGGGGGAGAGGGGAAACCCATTTTCCGACCAGCTTTACCTGTTGCCTTTGGCAGATCAGGGGTTTGATGGGCACGAGAGCTGCCAATTCCCAGGCTGGCTGAGAGCCACCCAAAGAACCTCATCTGCATGGCCTGGCCCCCTGTTGTGTCGCTCAGACCTGCTTTGGCAGCATTTTCCATTCCCTAGGGCCTAGGCACTGGTGTAAATGATGACACACAGGGTGGAGAAACAGGCTTTAAGGAAACAAAACCCTGTATTCCCCCAACTGTGTCCAACTCCCCCTCCCCCTGCCACGATCCTCCTCCCTTCCCTGACTCACTCAGATTATTCCATACCCAACCATGTACTCAGACACCCTGAACTCTGGAAACAGAACGCAGAGCATTGGGTCCAGCTCTGTGGCAGACCCACAGACCCCTCCCCTTCCCAGCTCCCTCCCCAAGGACGCTATGTCCACCACCAGCTGTTTGGACAGAAGACACGGATGGCCTGGTGGTTAAATCATATGATATGACTGCAGCCAGTAGGTTTCCCATCTCAAGATATGGAACCCCTGTCCTCTGCTGCCTGTTCATTTAATCAGGTCCTTATGTGCCACACTGCAGACACCAACCTGGGAAACTGGAGCTGTTGTTACGCCTGTCACGTTGGACCTGAGATAAAAGCTGTCAACAAGCTCCCTCAGGGAGGAGAAATGAATTTACAGATGTTATGCAGCCAAACTGCTGCTGGCAGAGTCCAGAGCTTCCCTCAGCCCTGGAGCAGAGAGAATGCAGCTGGGAGAACAGGATTATTTTATAAGGGGGGCACTGGGCACAGCCAAAGGATCTTCTGGAAACACCACAGGTGGCTAGAGAAGGTGGGAGGCCAAAGCTCTGCGAGGCATCTGAGGTGGGCATCTCTCCCAATACCGCCCCCATTGGGCAGCTGCTTTGAATGGAGAACCTGAGGTCTGTTTGAGGGCTGGGAAGTGTGTGATGCACCCCCCAACCTCGTCCCCCAGAGGATGTGAGTCTGGTATGGGCCCAAGCTGGACAGTTCAGGCTGGAGCAGCTCCTGCTTTTAGCTCTGGAGTTTCCCAAGTCAGTCCTTGGTGTTGGCCAAGATGGCAGCTGTCAAACTACCACAGGCTGAGCCCAAGTGCCATGGCCTCTTTATGGGCAAAGGCTGACCCTTGGCACTTCCCACAGCATGGGAGGGGTCTACTCTTTTCCTCTGGCTGACTGTGACACTGGCCAACCAGGTGCTAGCTCTTGGCGAGGCTTTAGGGCTCAGCTGAGTATGGAGAAATCCATTGCTGTTTCCCCTGGGTGTTGGCAGGGCCGGCTTTAGGCGTATTCCACCAATTCCCCCAAATTGGGCCCCGCGCCCAAGAGGGCCCCGCACCCAGTGAGAATCCCTTCCCTGGCTAGAGGCGCCTTTTTAATTTTTACTCATCGGGCGGTGCTCTGGTTCTTCAGCGGCACTTCAGCGGCAGGTCCTTCTCTCGCTCCAGGTCTTTGGCAGCACTTTGGCAGCGGGTCCTTTGCTTGCTCTGGGTCTTCGGCAGCGGGTCCTTCAGTGCCGCCGAAGACCTGAAGCGAGTGAAGAACTAGCCGCCGAAGTGCCGTCGAAGACTCAGAGCACCGCCCAGTGAGTACAAGCCCCACATGTTTTTTTAATGTGTTTTTTTTTTGGTCATCCCTGCCAGGGCCCCGTTGCAACTGTTCGAATTGGGTCCTGCACATCCTAAAGCCGGCCCTGGGTGTTAGTATAGTTAAGATGGGTATTGGACTTTGAACAATGTATTTAGTGCTTAGACTTTATGAGATGCTTGTAAGTGGCTGACTTATAATAACTTTATCACAGGCTATAAGATGATAATGAAGTTTTTGCTTTGTAACTGTGAAAAACGTGTGCTCTGAAATGGTGAACCCAGGCCGGAGGCATTGTCTCCTGCCCATCAGGAATACCTGTCAAAGCTAAATGGGCCACTGGACTTTGTTAATTGCTCCCTTACACCCACCAAGAGGCTGCGAGCAGAAGAGCTCATCTCATCAGCTTGAATTCTGGAAGAAAATAAAAATGACTGACAAGAAAATTTACCTTGCTGTCTGGCGTAGTACATTTTGTAAAAAAAATAATGAAATGTTAGTAACCTGAGACCTCACCACACTGCCCCTGCTATTAAATCTTTACTGAGAAGCTGGTAACTCTTATTTTATGGAGCCCAGGGATTAGCTAAAAGTGTACATTAAGGGCACAGGAAAATGTTAAACCAATACACTAATTAATTACTAAAACATTAAACCTGACACCATTTCTGAGGTTCAAATTGGCCCCCAAATGCCTGCAGTTTAATTCTGAAGTTCTTGTTAGGCCCATATTGTACCATCAATTTTTAAGCAGAATTTCCCATTGATTTCAACTAAAGGGTCTATTTCAAAACCATTGGTCTCAGGGAGAGACTCACCTGTATAAAGATCTCAGACTTTGCCCCGAAGCAACTATATTGCAGTAGGCGCAGCCCCTGTATTTGTATATTCCATGGATTTATATTTCAGAAAAAAACAGATTGTTAATTTGCAGGCTAAGGATGCAGAACAAATGTAAAAGTTAACAGAATAAACATTTAATTGTGGGCCACCTCCTAGGTTATTTCAATCCAAGCACTAGGACGAGATTCTGGGGTACAGAATTAAGAGTGGTTTGGATTGCGTCTACACTGCATGAACATTCACACTGCACTGATTCCAGCTCCACAAGTCCTGTCCCAACATGCACTGGGCTGAATGCAGAGCCTTGGATTCTCTGGGATGAGCCTTTATTTGATCTGAAGTCCTGGATGGGACTCAGGAGGGGATGTGGCCAGGATATTCCAGAGACAATCTGATGGAACTTCATGCTGGAGCCCCTGGAAGCCATCTGTGCTCTGCATGGAGCAACAAGGGAGCAACCAGCCCAAGCACAATCTGGGTAGCTGCACAGCTGATGCCTTCCTCAGGCAGTTAATTGTTAATTACCAGCCCTAGCCACCTCTTCTCCAGCTTGGTACAAGGGCACTGAGTCCTCATTTTAATATATTCGTAAACCCTTCAAATACTGACGTAGGGCCCAGTCCTGCAAGGCACAGGTGCCCTAAAACCCCTTTGAGTGCAGTGGGAGTAAAGGGTGCTCAGTACCCCATGGGATCCGCTCTTTAATTTGTACCTATCTTCATGACAAATTGATTTTGCTACACAGCTGTTTCCAGGGCTCTTAGCAGTTAATTCATCCTGGCCTTTGCATGCAGAATTAATTCTGGTCACTCAGCGGCCAGGGAAGAGGGGGTAGGTGCAGGTAGAAATGGTTTCCAGACCATTCTCCTGGCTGGGCTGCAGCACAGTAGCTTTGCGGCCAGCTCCAGCCCCAAACATCGTCACTGGGAGCTCTTGAGTAATGAGCATTCTCTTGCCCTCTGTATTTTATAATTACGGAGGGAGCTGGGGAGCAGGAGCCTGCTTAGCGCAGTCTCTTCCGGCATCGCCATCCACTTCCCTTCAATTACATTAATCACTGAGGCTACTCATTGCCTTTCACCAATACACTGCTCCAGCAGAAAATATTAAACAACTCATCAGCTCGGTGCTTGGCGTGTGTGCCCCAGGGTGAGATGGGCCAGACAGGGCCTGGAGCGTGGGGTCATCATCTCTGCACCACATTTAATAAAGAATCAATATTTTTACTCAGGGTCTGTCTGAATTCAAATCAGAGCTGGTCGTTACTCCTGTTCTTTTTTGCAGATACAGACTATCACGGCAGCTATTCTGAAATCTGCGTGATTCCTGTGTGTGGATCTGATGCTGGATTGCCCACCCTGGAGACCAAGGCCTCTGTCCACTATTCCCTGGGACCACCTGGAGAGTGGCAGGGCAGTCTTCCCGCATGCTGATCTGCCATTGTGTTGTGACCCAGCCCTGGAGGGGCTGTCTCTAGGACTGAGAGGGGCGTTCAAGTCCCCATGGGCCATTCGGTCCTTGGCCATTCTGCTGTCCCAGGAAAGGGGACACTGCAAGTTATGTGCGGCCCAAGGCAAGACAGCAGAAGGGAGAGGTGATGATGGGGCTAGGGGAAATGGGATTGAGGACAGGATCTGGCCTGTTCTCCCTAGTTAAGAGGGCTGTGATCATTTTTTTCTCCAGCTGCTCACCAGACTCAGTGCATTTCAGTGAGCACCCAGAGGGGTCCAGTAATTTTGGACGAGGGAGTTTTCCCTTGTTAAATGCCTACAACTTGAACCTGGAACACTATGTCATTGACCACAGAGATAGAGGGAGGCATCTGCTATTGCCTTAAACTAAAGGGATCCCAGGAAGAGAATCACCTGGCCTTGGACACAGAGATGGGGGCTGATCCAGGATCCCAAACTGCTTGTAATTTGGGGGGAATTCAGCTCAGGATCTAAATGTTGCAGGTCAGCCTCATCTCTCTGTCCCCACCTGCCTGCATTCAGAGTGACACTTGGCTGCCATCTAGTGTTAAAAAAGAACCTGAAGCAGCAGCCCCTAAAACTTCAGGGAACTGCTCCTGGGAGAGTGCTGATAGAAACGTCTGGACGATTATTTTACAAGACAAGCTAGTGGATGATCTAGTTACACTGATAGACAAGTGGAGAGAGACATATGAACACAGTGTTTTAATGAGGCATATTTAGGAACAAATATAGGGACTGCTAGGAAAGCTATTCACGATTATTATTTATGACTATTTTATTAAGCATACTTTAGTCACATTGCACATTTACATGGTGCATTACAAACATAGAGCAAAATATGTTCCCTGCCCCAGAGATCTTACGATGCAAATTCTCTTGGACGTGGTTTTTCTGGGTGCCACAGGGATTTTGGCCATAGAGATTAATGGAGTAAAGCTAAACAAGAGTTGGTCCTGATTAAATGCACGAATGGACACTCCTATTCCGGAATAAGAGCATCCACACATGGAGTTAATCAGGACTAGTTAATCCACTTTATATTCACACTCTACTTTATTATGTATTAATTTTCATGCGCTGCAAGGCCCGAAGAGACCAACATGGTTTTCTGCTATGCCTGCAGCAAACCTTGTTGTAGTGGCAGCATCTGGTCACAAGAGGGCAAGCTGTGAATGGCTTCTGCTGATGGGCTGGCTCTTTTCACTCTCTGCATGATGATTTTATGCATCAGGAGTGAGACCATTCCTCTAAATGGAAGGGGTCTGCCTAAGAAAGAGGCCAGTAAGGCACTGGCTGGGGAGGGTGGATTGGGCTTTGCCTGGATGTTCTCCCCACCTGAGCAGTGTCTACTAATGATCTTTCCTGGAGAAGGGATTGTGAGTGACATTCTGCCCTGGAGTTGTCTCCATCTGGCTCAGAAGGCATGGCCATAGCTGGGGAATCATGGGGAGACCTGACCATAGGTGGCGTGTCGGTCTTGCCAGCTGGCAGAACGCATTCAATTGATTCAGCAACAGCCTTTTATTTGAGTGCACGAGCAAGCAGCAATTGCATCTCCTCCAAATCCTTCCTGGAGTGTCGAGAGATGGATTTGAATCAAAAACTGGGATCCAAACCCAACCAACCTTTAGCCAAGTCCAAGCCACTTGTCCCTAAGCTTAGATGATGGGCTAAACTGAATGTTGGGAAGTGAACTGATTCCCCACCCTAGACTTTGGTGAAGTTCAGATTCAGATTCAAAATTTCACATCTGCCTCTTTTCTCCACAGTGGGCCAAACTAACCCCAGCATCTGGACAGCCTCTGGCTGGAGCCAAGTTTGGATCTGGATCTCAGCTTGTGGTTTGGACCCATCTCTGGATGGATAAGTGAAGAGAGGGGAACAGAGGGCTGCTTGATGCCTAAATATGTGTCAACAGACTCTGTGAATAGAACTCCAGAGCAGAAGGGGCAGCCCAAGGCAGGGATGTGCTTTGCTGCATCAAATATTAGGTTCAAGGCTGGCGGGCAGGAGCTGAAATAATTCATCACCAACTACACTTCATGTAGCACTCTGGTTGCATGGGGTCTCTCCTGTCCCTCCCAGGACTGACCTGCCCAACCCAAACCAGTGAGATCTGACTGCATCAGAGCTGCTGGCTAAATTCCAGTTGGGTTACTGTCATAGTTAGAGCTTCTGTGGCCTTGCAGCTTGGCCCCACTCAGCTGTCCAGAGACAATCCACCCTCAATAAACACCCATCCTCCTGCCTTCTATGTGAATGGCTAAACAAACAGCTGCAGTCAAGAGAGGTGCTTGATTAAGCTCCAGTAGCTTTTGGATGCCTTGAGGAGGTTATGAAAGGAATTAGTGACTCCCTAAGAGCTTCTCAAGTGCTTGCCATTTGTTTTCTCTGGATGATAGATATACACACATTTGGGAAGGCAGAATTTCTCCCAAACAGCTCTGGAGTCAGTTCCTTTTTAATTGTGGATGAAAACCCCTCATTAGGTTAGCATTTGTGTTCTCTCCAGATGGCAGCGTCTATATGTGGCACTGCAGTCTAATTGCAGCCATTGATCAAGATTACAACCAGCTGATTTCATTTCTGCCCTTAACTTCAGCTACTTGTGCCTATTAATACTCTTTGTTCATCACATCCCCACTGGTACTGTCCAACTCTAGGCCCTGGCACCATCCACTGAAACCACATCTCTGCTGGCGGCACTGCCGGGGAGCCGTTGATCTTAGGTTTGGACAGGAGCGGCGCCAGGGTTTTTGGCACTCTAGGCGGGGGTCCTTCCACGCTCTCAGTCATTGGCGGCAATTCTGCGGTGGGGGGGTCCTTCTGCGCCCCCGGTCTTTGGGGCACTTCGGTGGTGGGTCCCAGAGCGAGTGAAGGACCCACCGCAGAATTGCCAATGATAACCCAGAAAGCGGAAGGACCCCTTGCCGCCGAATTGCCGCTGAGGGCAGCAAAATGCCGCCCCCCCCAAATCATGGCACCCTAGGCGACCACCTTGGTTGCCTAAATGGAAGCGCCGGCCCTGGGTTTGAGGTTGGCTTTTTTTAAGGCAACAGTAGCTGAAAAGTGCTGTAAGTAATGAGGAACTTGGCATCTGCTGGTTTGGCAGAATCAGGCTGCATCTCCCCCCCGCCCCCCCCCGGATGTTATGAGGAATGGAGGTGAAGAACAGCTTTAGAGAAAGAAAGGGGGTGTGTTCTAGCAGGGGGAACAATTGGGATTGGGTGAAAAGGGGAGAGGGTCACACAGTGGCTAATGAGTGTTGGGGTCTGTTTGGATCTATCCCATGATTTCCCATTTAAAATGTCCAACAGGTGATGCACATTTCTCCTCCTGCCTCCTCTAAATCAGCTAGAGTAGCACTGGTATTCAACCTGGGGGCCATCACTACCCTGCACTTCCCATATTGCTAACCGGGGCCTGGCTAGAGGGGGGTGAAGGTTCTGGGGCTTCCTGGTTTGGAAAAGGTTGAGAACCGCTGTGCTAGAGGATCATTGCCTTGAGGGCTGAACTTCAGCACAAGCAGGGGCGGAGCATCGCTGAGCTCAGGCTGGCTTTTGACTAACCTTTGGGAGACTCTAAAACCGCTCTGTGTATTGGAGCAAAATGTTGGTGGCATGACCCAGCCAGACTGTGTGTCTTTTCCGTCTCTCGACTGGGTGACAGACACCAGGTGAAACTCAGTGGATTTGAATTGTGCAACCAACTAAAAAATTAAACAAGTTTCCTGGCGAGTGTGGCTCAGGCTTGTGACTCATTTGGAGTAGTCTGAGTTTCCAGGGGAGCCTGGCTCCCAAGTCTCAGGGTCACCACAGGCTCTGGAATTTCAAGAGATCCAGTCAAAGCCAAGTGAAATCAGCTGTTATCTCTTTAGGAGTTTGCTGGAACTTGAAATTCAGGGGCTGCAATGCCCATTGGAGTGAAGGCCACTAGACATACCCTACGCATTCATCTGCTTGGCAGTGGTCCGCAAAACCCTGGCTTTTTCTGGGCATGAAGCTGAAGGCTGCCTGGGCAGCTCAGAGACAGGGTTTACTGCTCGCTCACAAAGTTAATTTATCAAGCACTCCTGATGGTGATTTATTTCCCTTTGTTTCAAAGCTGTTCTTTGCAGGTTTTCAGTTGGCAAATATGAACTGGGAGAGATAACGGGAGCAGAATTTCTGCATTTCAAGACAAGGCTCTTCTGCTTCCCACAACCATCAGGCTGGATGGCCTCCTTTTTTGCCAAGCATCCGAAAGAGAATGTGTGATCTAGTGGTCAGAGCAGGGGAGTGGAGTCAGGAAAGCACGGTTCCTATTCCTTGGGTGAGTTCCAACCTTTCTGTGCATAGTTTTCCTTGTCTGTCAGATGAGGGTCAGCCATTTTATCATCTAGTATTTGCAGAATGCTTTGAGATCTGCCCGTATGAAGGTACCCTTGACGTGCTAAATACTCCTTTGCTAAAGGTGCTCGGGGTTAGTGGATTGAAGCGTGACGTGCTTTCTGAATCAAAGCATCTGACACACTAACAACACTTCTTGGCTCATGCATTTGTACACATGCATCCCTCTCCTGCTGCCACTGAAGTCTGTGAGAGGTTTCAAAGGGAGGAAGGAGTTGGGACCAATGGTCCCATCAAATCCTGGCATGCAGAGGGGCTGTGGTACCCCTATTTAATCCTCCTTCTCGGGACTAAATGTGGCCTTTCTGGTATCTTGTCCCTGGGTTTGGATGTGAGCTGCAGAACTTGATCATGCGAAGCTTTCCCCCCTTTCTAAACTGGAAACAAAGCTGTCGGCCATCAAGTGCCTCCCTTCATCCAGCGCAGAGGAGGAAGTTGCTGAGTGCAGCCCAGCCCTTGTCTGCTTCCTATCTCAGGAAGGCAGAACTCACCATGGGAGCTGCCTCCCACCACCCCAGTGCTGGCGCAAGCAGTTTGCTGAGGAATCACATATGTTGGAAGAGCAGTTTTTGTTCCTCTGCCTTCCTCCCATTTAGCTGTGAATTTCATGCCGCCAGCTCTCCCCCCCCAGACCAAGAGAACATATGGATTTAAATCCCACCTTGGCTGACCTGCAGCTTGCTGTGGAGAGAGGCAGACACAGGAACCTCCTGTTGGCTGGTAGGATTTACCTGTACTCCGTTCAGGATGATAGAGGCAGGCTGGAGGTGGGGTTTCAGACAATAGTGAGTGAGGACCTGGAGGCCTGAGTTGGGAGAGAGGTTAAGAGTTCCTGAGTACGTCTAGCTTGGCTGGGACAGATATAAGGCATGGGAGGCCTAATGGGCCTGATTCTCAGTTACTCCACTCCAGTGCACAGAGTAAAGGTGGGGGGAGGGGGTCAGATGGCTTAAAGGAACCTTTGGGCAGCATATACCTGGGGCAATACAGGGGCCTGCCTAGCTCCCATCGCATAGTAGAGCATCCTCAGGGCTGCTCTGACTTAGACCCTACTTTCTATTGCTCCCAAAGAGTAGCCAGCTGTAAGCTGAGACTTTCAGCTGCCACAGGGATTAAAGCGCATCTCCCCTGCACTGAAAGGGCTGAGTCCAGCAACCTGCCCTGCGAGTGGCTAGATTGTTATTGACCTGCTAGGACTTTTACTTTCTCTGTATCATTTAACTTGAATAATGCTTCCTTCTCCATCAGCCCTGGTGCAGGATGTCTATGGGAGCCCTGTACGAGAAAGGGTTACTCCCATAAGGAAGGATTACAGCCTCTGTCCTATCACATGTCCTCCTAATGCAGACCTTGACTCCTCCTTGAAAGCTTGTCCCAGGCGAGGTTTGGGTGGACCATCCGTTTGCTCTCCAAGAAGCTCTCATACGGCGTCTGGAACGGTGTGCCTGGAATATTAAAAAGCCAGACCCTGGAGTGAGCAGTGGAAGAACATCTGCTCAGTGAAGGGGTGAGGAGAGAGAGCCATACTAACCCTTCAAACTGATGATTAGGCATAATAATGACGCCAGCGCCAGCCATGACACCTGTTTGTACTCAGTGAGACAATAGCAGCAGCCTTCGAATAGCACCATGCTGGAACTCTGGAGCGGTTGTGCCCCTGCCCCAGCATGATTACACAGTGCCAAAGCATGCTTCCTTAATGATGATTTATATGTGCCTGCTCTGTCAGAGTCGGATAGGAGCTGGGAACAACGTAATGGCCACAATTAAACCACTGGCCACACTTCCAGCTCCAGCATATTTCCAGTGCTGATCAGATAAATAAGAAAACTGAGGGATAAAGGGAAACCTGTTTATATGCAGCCTGCCTTGAGGACCTCTTATGCCGCCATCCATCAAATTCTTCCCTCTGATGTAACTCGGCTGGTGATGGCACATGTATTCCCAAGCAGCTCTCATCACAGGTTCTCCTTTACGAAACCCTTGTAGATCAGATGGCAGCATCTCAAATCCAGATGAATGCACTGAGCTTCAGACACAAGCTTCTAGAGGGATTTTTAGATCTACTGTGGCTTTAAAGGTACCATAGATCTCTGCTGTCATAGACCTGTCAATAGATAATATAAATACAGAGAAAGGCTGAGCAAAAACTCCAGCTGTAAACACCCTGAACTTTGGGATCTTAACTTTGTGGCTCAGGTGCAATTCATACAGGTATGGCCACCCCTCTTGCACTGAGAGAGAAAGGGACTGGCACATGGTCCCACTTCTGGCTCCTCAAGCCCTGCTCTGACCACTAACCAGTGCTTCCACAGACACAATGAAAACAGTCATAACAAGGTTAGCAGGGATTACCCAGAGTATTAGGGGCTGGAGCTGCTCCCTTACTCTTCCTCCTGTGGGAGTCCCTCCGCCCCCCCACCATGCTCTGCCACCCCGCTGTGCTTTGTGATGCAGCTGATTAAAGCCTGCAGTCCTGTGAGTGGGGATTTTTTTTTTGTTGCACCGAGCTGTTGTTTTACAAAGCACACCGAGAACAGGGAGGCTGCATGTGGAGGATTGCTGTGGGGAGGAGAAGGAATGGAATACTCCTGCCCCCACCCCCCAGACTGTGGAATGGCAGCAAACCAGTTCCCCAGTAGCTGGTGCTGCCTCAGTACTGCAGTGGCACCAGTGGCCAACAGTGCATTGCCATCTGGGGCAAGAATGGCCAGTGCTCTCCCCCCCAGTAGTCTCAGATGTGCTGACGTTGCCGTCCCCTCCCCAGCTGCCAAACATCCTTGCATGTTGAGATGCATGGAATATGCTGTACAGGTGAAGAACTACAGAAGGTTCAAATCCCCAGACTTTGTGAGCTAAGCCCACACATATCTGGATAGGAGGGGATCTGATTGTACCATCCTGCCTGTGTGCTTCAAACAGCAGTGATGCCATAGCCACTGGCATAGGGTATGAGTTCTTCCTAGTATGGGGGGGGGGCAAATTCAGAGAAGGAAATGCATGTGGATTTCTTCAGAATAGCTCTTTCCAATAAGAAGGAATCAGCTTCTTTCTCCCTCCAGAGCCTCATCAGCATCACCCAAGCTGCTTACGTGATCGAATGCTGAGAAAGAGTTGTCTGACTCCAGAGTCTTAAGGATGCTCATGGAGAAGAAATAAAAAAAGGCAACACCCATAAAGATGGAAAAACGCCCCTCCCTGGCACTACTGAGGTCTAACGTGTGTGACTGCTGAGGCAGCGCTTCTTATTGTTTCCACTCCCTGAGGGACAGAGCCTTTCAAGATTTGGAGACTAAAATCTCTTCTTCTCACACACAAGGACTTACCAGTTTGAAAGGGAGAATCAGAATCGCACCCCAGGTCCTTAGCTGCTGCTGCAGCCTTGGTGTATTCAGCAAACTGCTTCCCCCCAATTCAAGCTCCTAACTCAGAAGTTTCATAATTTTGCTAGACAATAAGTCATAGAGGTGCTAGTTTTATGTCTCATTACAACAATTGTAATCCACTAACCTTCCAGTGTTCTATGACTGCAGAGGTTTTAACTGTCCTCTTCATCTTGAACCCTCTCTTGCAACATGAGTTAACTCCTTATGCTTAACAATTGGTTCCACCTTGCATTTGGCTGAGACATTCTGATCACCTTTGCCAGACCTGAAGAACTCTGTGTAGCTTGAAAGCTTGTCTCCTTCATCAACAGAAGTTGCTCCAATAAAAAATAATACCTCACCCACCTTGTGTCTGTCAGACCCTGGGGCCAACATGTCTACAACAACACTGCAAATGCAACCTGTTTTAAATGCTGCATTAGTTAGAAGTCTTTGTGTTTGTAATTTTGGGCCAAAACAACGTGCTGTAGACTCATGTAATGGATGTGAGCAGATGTGAGCTGTACCAAGCCTCAGGCATTAGTGGAGAGCTCTGAAAGGTATCACAAGCGCTCTCTAAAAAGTGCTGTTGCAAAGCACTCTTTCTATTCAGGAAATGCTTAAGAGCAACTGGATGGGAGGCAATAAATTATGAAACCCATTCCCTGAATTGCAACAGGGACATAAAGGAACCTTCTACTTGCCTTTAGCCCTTTCAATAAATTGCTGACCTTTCTGGATTTAAAAAATCAAGCAGAAGCAAGAGTCATAAAACCAAAAGAAGACGTGTTCTTTCAAGCAGGAGCGATTCTCGTCAGTTTCACTTTCTGATTTTTTTGTACTCACCATAATGTTCTAGGCTGCAGAGTATCAGAGGGGAAGCTATGTTAGTCTATATCCTCAAAAACAATGAGGAGTCTGGTGGCATCTTAAACACTAACAGATTTATTTGGGCATAAGCTTTTGTGGGTAAAAACCCCACTTCTTCAGATGCATGGAGGCTGCAGAGGAAGTTTATAAATAAAAATTTTGAATAATTAAATATTTATTTTCATACTAGGTTTGTTCAGGTCTTATAAAGATCACCAGGTGCCTGAAAGAGAGTCCCTTTACATTTAAAAACATGCAATCCAGCACTTCAAAAAAGTTTGTGTTCTTTTGTTATTTAATACTTATATAGACAATTAAAACCAAAAGAGTAGATTTTTTTCAAGGCTCAAATGGCACTTAGCCATGCAGTTCCCATTTATGAAAATCTACCCCAAAATCTCCTTCACTAATGTTGTCCTTTTTCCTTTTGGCAAAGACATATAAAGATTATCTCCCACTTGTGTTTCTAATGGAGCTTGAAATGGCTTTGTTCTTATTCTTTTTGTGTATATGCTAATTAAAAGCCAAATCAACAAATGTTTGCACAAATAGGGCAGATCCATGACAAGACAACAAGACTGATGATCTCAGGGATTTCATTGTCTATCTGGACTCAGAATCTCAGACTTGGAGGGCATAAAGATGTTGTAGGAAGGAGGGTTTTAGGTTTACTGGGAACTGGGAAACCTTTGGGGAAAGGAAGAGCCTATGTAGAAAGGATGGGCTGCACCTAACCCAAAATGGAACCAGATAGCTGGACTGTAAAATTGAAAAGATTGGAAAGGATTATTTTAAACTAAGGGATTGGGAAAAGCTGACAGATGTGGACGGTCATACAATCTGAGTGGAGGCATCCCTTAGGGATGAATTTATTAAAGGGGGAACTCTATCGCCTAGTAAAGAGGATTGAAAAGAAGTTGGTAAATTACAAATGGGAGCGAGTGAGGAGCAGTCATTTAAACACAGCACATGAAGGCAAGCACCCAAATACAGACAAATGGTCAAGTGCTGATATACAATGCTAGAAGTCCAACTACTAAGATGGGTGGACCAGATTGCCTGGCATTAAATGAGCATATTAATATAATAGGCATCACAGAAACTTGGTGGAATGAGGATAATCAGCAGGATTGGCAATACCAGGGTACAATATATATAGGAATGACAGAGTAGGCAATGGTGGTGGGGGAATGGCACTATCAGCAAGACAGCATAGAGTCCAATACAGTAAAAATCTTAAATGAATCAAACAATACCATGAACTCTCTAGGGACAGAAATTCCATGCCTGAATAAGAGGATACCAGTAGGAACACACTAGCAACCACCTGACCAGGATAGTGACTGTGACTGTGAAATGCTCAGGGAGATTAGAGACGCTACAAAGGCAGAAAAAGCAATAATAATGGGGGATTTCAACTATTCTCATTTTGATTGGGAACATGTAACCTCAGGAAGGGATGCAGAGATGAAATTTCTAGACACATTAAATGACTCCTTGAGGCACCTAGTCCTGGAACCCACAACTGGAGAGAATTCCTAAGTGGAGTACAGGATCTGATCCAAGAGGTGAATGCAGCTAAACTGCTCTGTAATAGGCAGCTGGTTTAAAACAAATAAAAGGAAGTATTTCTTCACATAACACAGTCAACATGTGAAACTCTTTGCCAGAGGATGATGTGAATGCCAGAAGTATAACTAGACTCAAAAAAGAATGAGGTAAATTCATGGAGCACAGGTCCATCAATGGCTATTAGCCAAGATGGTCAGAGACACAACCTAATGCTCTGGGTGTCCCTAAACCTCCAACTACCAGAAGCTGGGTCTGGAGGACAGGGGATGGATCACTCAGAATTGCCCTGTTCTGTTCATTCCTTTTGGCCACTGTCAGAGACGGGATACTGGGCTAGATTGACAATTGTCTGACCCAGTATGGCCATTCTTATGTTCTTACAAAGAACTGCTCTACTTACAAAGTTGAACAATTGTAAGAGCAGGTGTTGTTTTGGATTTACTTAAATTAGGCTAACCACTGGATCTTCCACAGAGTTCCATGCAGAAGGAGCCTTAAAGCCATGCAGATCTCTGCAGGACAAAGGCCTGATATAGGAGAGGGATAAACCCAGCAGGAGTTACATTCAGTCTGGTCTGAGGGGCCGTGCTCCCACAGCTCCGTCCTCTCACAGTCCAAGCTAAACTCTTTTACAGAGCAACGCAGTTCATTTGGGCCTCCATCTTTAAATGCCCATCCATGGTCACATTCACTGAATAACTTTGAAGCCATGATGATTTTGCTGCCCTGACTTTGATTTATTGTCAATGTATCTCTGTTGCTCCTGGCACCTTTGCTTGGATAAGGACCCCCAGAAGGCAAAAGCAGATAGCTGCAACTGTGTCAGATAGACTCTGCCATGAGCAGACTGGAAAAGTTTTCAGATTCATGCTTATTATCTTTTTGGATTGCCTGGGAGGCAATTCAGTCAGTGCAGGCACCCTGAGTATCAGGACTCTAGTTTCTTAGATGGTCAAAAAAGACCATTAATGATTATCTAGTCAACTTCTGTATAACACCGGTCAGAGAATTTGACACAATAATTCCCACATAAAGCCCATCATCTGTTGCTGAGCTAAGAGCATATTTCTGAGCAAGGTTCTGTTCCTGATTTGGGAAGGGCAGATGGTCTAGTGATCAGAGCAGAGGATTGGAACCATGGGCTCTACCCCTAGATCTGTCTCTAGTATCTTTTGTGACCTCAGGTTAGTTACTTAACCTCTCTGTGCCTTGGTTTTCCATTTGTAAAATGGGGATAATATTTTCCTACTTTTGTAAAGAGCTTCGGGATCCTTGGATGGAACGCACTATCAAAATCTAGTGTTGTTGTTATTGTTTTGTGACCTCAGGAATCTAGAATATTTATCCCTGAACATTCTGACTTCACTACATTTCCAAAAAAACAAAACCAAGCCCCAGCATCAACCTCAGCAGCTTCATTCTCTCTTCCTGCTGTAATGTTTGATTCAAAAATCTTACAAACCCCAGTTGTGATTTTTGACAATGAATTGGGTCATGTAAAGCTGGCATTGCAGGAGAGATGACACCAAGATCTGTCATTATTTCAGTGGTTGGTCACCCTAAAGTGAAAGCAGCTGCGCCTGGAGATGGTCAGGAGGAATACTATTTTGGAGAAGAAGCCCTGTCCAAGTGGGAGAGTCTTATCTTTGAAATATCCTATTGACCATGGCAGGGCTGCATCTTGAGATGACACGGAGACACTTTGAAGACACATTTATGAGAGTGAGCTTAGAATAGACATCAGCGAGAGGCCAGTGCTAAAGAGTGAACCCCCTCTGAATTCTCTTCACAATCAAGAAAGATAATTGAGCTGATGTTTGAGTATTTTAAGGTACCAGGTCTGTATCTACCTGTCTAGGCGACATTGGCATTGTATGCATCGGCTTGTACCACTGGAATGGTAATGGACAGTGGAGATAGAGTTACCCATGCAGTGCCCATCTATGAAGGACACTGCTTACCTCATGCAGTTTCCAGGCTGGATGTTGCAGGCAGGGATATCACTGACAGGCTGTTCTCTCATGAACAGGGCGAAGAGAAATACGGTGAACTGTCAGATATCAAGGAGAAGTTCTGCTCTGTGGCTTTAGACCCCAGCCAAGAGATTAAGAGAAAGTCAGAGGAGGTCCTGATAGATTATAAACTGCCTGATGGAAATGCCATCAAAATTGGTCTTCACCTCTGCAGAGCACCAGAAATTATTTTCATGCAGCATTGGCATTGATACACCAGAACTTCAGACTCTGATTTCCAACAGCGTTACAAAGTGTGATGGGGATATTTGCCAGCATCTGCATGGCTCAGCCCTCTTTCGAGGACTACATGAGAGGCTGTTTAAAGAGACAGAGCAGCAAGTTCCTAAAAGGAGTTTGTGTGAGGATTGTAGCACCACCAGGCAGGAAGTACTCTGTGTGGATGGGAGCTTCCATCATTACTTACTTGGCATCCTTCATGCCAATGTGGTCACTGTTTGAGACTACAAAGAATAAGGATCTTCTGTTGTGCACAGAAAATGCTTTTAAGAGGATTGAACTCGGGTTAGGGTTGAATTGTGTCAGCTACCATTGAGAACTGCACTGAAGACCTAACTGGAAAGAAAAAAAAAAGTTGTCCCGCTTGTGTGATGGTGATTGAATAAAAGTGAAAAAGCGCATTAAATGATCTTTGCAGTGTTGTTGTAGCGGTGTTGGTCCCAGCATATTAGAGAGACAAGGTGGGAGTGGTACTATCTTTTACTGGATCAGCTTCTGACACTGAGAGAGACAAGCTTTCGAATTACACAGAGCTACAGGACCTGAAGAAAAGCTCTGTGTAGCTTGGAAGCTTGTCTCTTTCACCAACCAAAGATATTACCTCATTCAGCTTGTCTCTGTGGTATTTATAAGATGCTCATCATCTTGGAATCTATGGTATTAGTAGTTATTATAGCCTAAAAAAAGGAAACTCTGGGGATAAACTGATCACTCCAATTGTCAGGCAGGAATTATACCTCCACACTCTTTTTCCCCCTCCCTGCCCCGGGCTTTGCTCTCTGTGTAATCATTTGTGTCCATACCAAGTGTATGCTGAATGCCTCCATATTAGGATTGTAAATGTAAATAGCTGCATGAGGGTCAGGACAATGGTGAATCAGGCCCCTTTTCTATAAGAAAGTCAGCTCTAGAGAGTTTCCTTGCTGAGACTGTCCCTTAGCGCCAGAGGCATTTCTGATGGTGTCACCTGCTCTTTAGGTACTAGATACACTTCGGAGCTGGTGTGAAATGAGTTTGTTTGGCTTTTATGTCTGAGAGCCTGGGTGGGATTCGAACTGGTGTGCAAAAGGCAACTCGCTTTGAAGGACCTTCTCGGCCCCCGCCCTTTGGCACGGGAGGGAGGGTTAGCAGGCCCTCTTCCTCCACTAGGGCGGCGCTGTCAGACTGGTCCGCCTCCTTTCTATGACTGGCGGCCCCTCGCTGTGGTATAACATATCCCTCTTCTCCATGGCTGGCGGACCTTCCCTAGGGTGGCGCTCTCTCTTTCGTCCCGCCTCTCGATGGTATTTGAAGGGCTCCGCTCTCGTGCGGTCTCTATGGTTAGGGGAAGCAGGTCGACGCTGCCCCTGGTGACACGTCCCGGCGCCGCCCGTCGTTGGCTCTGGCCGCCATTTTATGTGAGCCGCAGCCGGAGCTGGACGGCCGGGACCAGAGGAGTCACGATACCGGCGGAGGGGAGCCGGGCCTCTTCCGCGTCCCGCCATGCCCTCCTCGCCGCTCCGGGTGGCCGTGGTGTGCTCCAGCAACCAGAACCGCAGCATGGAGGCGCACAACATCCTTAGGTAACCGGGGCCTGCCCGTCCCCCCCCGGTCCGGGCCTGCCCGTCGTGACCCGTTCCCTCACCGAGACCGCCCCCCGTCTCCCCTCTTCACGCCCACAGAGGCTGCTCGCCGCCGCGTCTGCCCCGGGGCCTGCCAGGGACCGGATCCCCGTCTCCCCGCCCACGCACCCAGCCCAGCCCGCTCTCCCATGAGCTCACACCGGGAACCACCGTGTGAGTGTTTGGGGGGAGGGTCGTGATATCCTCAGGCGACCGAGTCTCCCGGCCCTGGGCACTCCACAACCGGGCTCCCCTACCGCCCGCTTCTCGCCGGCGCCTCCTTTTGCCCGAGCAACCTGGGCCTGGCCCCGCTGGAGCCCGGCCGGGGAGGGTAGAACCGGTCCCTGTGGGCCTGGCCCTAAGTCCTGGGCTCCATCGTGTCTCGCCCCCATATTGAAATTTGGGGCGGCTCGGTTCTCACGCTCGCTGGGAGAGATCGATCGGGCCCCCCCTCCGCCAGCCTCGCTCAGGTCCCAGTCTGGGTTGTTCGAGAGCCGCACTTAATCTCCCTGGGCAGGGGTCTGGGCCCTATGCCGGCTTCTCGGCTGCGTCCGCCCCTCTGCTAAGGCTGGGCTGTGCAGGGCTGGTCCTGGGCCTCTGGCGGAGCATTAAAACCCGCCCCCCCCCGCTCATGCGTGCAGGCCCGGAGCAATCCCATCAGCTGGTTTCTAGGCGCTCGGCAACGTAAAACCAACCTGCCCCCGGTATCATCCGTCCTCTCTGAATACACCGGCGGGATTCAGAGACTCGAGCCCAGTCTCTGGCTTGTTGGAGGGAAACTGGCCAGGCCACTCAGCTCTGAATGTTCAACTGCACCTTCAAGCATATGGCCGCTCGCACATTTAGTGCTGCACATATTGTCAACTCTTCACTTAGTTTAGAAGGGAAAATACGAGAGAGAGAGACAGAAAGGAGGGAGGAAAAAAGTGATTAGCCAGAAAGTGTATGTGTGTTGAATCTCTCTTATCTAGCACAAGGACATAAACTAGGTCTATGTTTAAAATCACGCGAAAGGAAAGCTTAGGAATAAACTGTGGAATGTATTTAAAATGTTTTAAAAGTACAAATGGCATGTGAACAATAAACTATCACTGTGATGGTGGCAGCCATCTTGGTCCAAGGCAATTTACCATGTTAGTAATATTCAAACTCATTTTAAGACTTAGAGACAATAATGTTGTAAATATTCCATTGTAAGCAAACACTGCCTTCTCTGCTACTAAACACTAACATATTACAAATACTGCATTTTTTAAATCCCTACATATCTTTCACATTTTGCTGTTTTACTCTTTGTATTTCTCTCAGCTCCTACAAGGGAAACGGATGAAGTCACTTTTAGGTTCCCAGTGTTGCAAGTTCTGCTTTCATGGCTTTTTAAAAAAAAAAATCCCAAACATTTCTTGTGGTCTTAAATCTTGCAAATGAGCTCTTAGCCTGTTAGCACAAAACTTACGTTTTAAACTATATGAGTTAATAGTCCCTTAAAATCAGCATGAAATGGCTGTTTGGATAAAATTTTTCTTGTGTGCTGATAATGCTTCAAACAATTATAACTTATTGGTATTTTAAAAATAATTTTCTTCTTCCATTTCCAAAATGGCAGGTGAAATTCAGTGTTGATAAGTGCAAAGTAATGCACATTGGAAAACATAATCCCAACTGTATATCCAAATGATGGTGTATAAATTAGCTGTTACCACTCAAGAAAGAGCTGTTGGAGTCATTGTGGGTTGTTCTCTGAATACTCTGGCTCAATGTGCAGCAGCAGTCAAAAAAAGTTAATAGACTGTTAGGAACTGTTAGGAAAGGAATAGGTAAGACAGAAAGTATCGTAATGCCATTATATAAATCCACAGTGTGCCTATTCCTTGAATGCTACATGCACTTCTGGTCACCCCATCTCAAAAATATTTCAGAATTGGGAAAAACTACAGAGAAGGGCAACAAATGATTAGAGGTATGGACAGCTTCTATGTGAGGATTGATTAAAAAGACTGGGACTGCTCAGTTGAGAAACATAACTAAGGTGGGTATGATAGAAGTCTCTAAAATCATAAATGGTGTGGTGAGAGTGAATGGTGAAGTGTCTTTTTTTATATATAGATACATAAATACACACATACCCCTTCACATAACACACAAACCTGGGGTCACCAATTGAAATTAATAGGCAGCTGGCTTAAAACAAACATAAGGAAATATTTCTTCACACAGCACACAGTCAGCCTGTGGAACTCGATGTCGTGAAGGCCAAAAGTATAACTGCGTTCAAAAAAGAATTAGATAAATTCCCAGTGGATAGGTCCTTCAATTACTATTAGCCAAGATGGTTAGGGATGCAACCCTATGCTCTGGGAGTCCCTAAACTTCCAACTGCCAGAAGCTGGGACTGGACGACAGTGGATGGACCACTCGATAATTGCCCTCTTCTGTTCATTCCCTCTGAAGCATCTGGTGCTGACTGCTGTTGGAAGACAGGATACTAGGCTAGATGGACCATTGGTCTGACCCAGTATGGCCATTCTTGTGTTCATTTATGCTGTTTTGTTGTTTACATATTACTAATGTGGACAATTGAGAATATTCATTTTCTTGTGAAGTTCTATTTGTGGTTTATAGACTCAAGTCAGAGATGGAGAATACCTACTTGATCATCCAGTCCATCTTGCTATTGTGGGATTTGTACTCTGTAGTACTTTACATGTTTTTCCAAACCACACTACAACTAGACATTATAGCAAACAATGTGGGGGAATGTTTCAATTGAACAGAATTGTTACTGAAATTTTAAAATAGCATCGAGGCATTTCTTCTGCGTTTTGTAAAGTTTCTAAGACAAAAAAATTAGATTTTATAATACAGGATACCATGTCTTTGAAACGATGGGCACAGATTTACATGACATCTAAAAATACCTTTTGAAGAGCTTTCTGAAACATGGTGCTCTGAGGGGTTGTAAAACTTTATTCTGTTTGTAGTTTTATTTTAAAATATTTGCACTGAGAAACTGAAACAATGCAGTTAAAACCCTATTATGGGGCTTTTCTTAGTGTTGAGGAAATTCTGCTAAAAAGGTCTTATTTTAAATATTGTTTACCCTTCTCTCAAGTCTCAATATTCCCTTGTATAAGCTTTATGGATAGTCTTTTAAACTAGGTACAGATTTTGTTTAAACAAAGTAGTGTTTTGTTTTTTAAGTCTTTTTGCTTTGGCAATGTTTATTTTTTCTAGTCCTTAATTTGTGGAAGATACGTTTGTCACTACTGCCCATAGTTGTAAATTTTTAAGATTTTTTGACCTGCCTGAAGCGTTATAGAATTTAAAACAGTTTGTTACTCTTAATACATGATTTGAGATTTTTTCAATATTTTTATTGTAATGAGATCTTATGCTTTTTTTAAAAATAGGCTTGAAATAAAATTGAAGACTTGTCCTTGACAAAAATATCAATATTTGTTGCTGTTGTGGACTCAGAAATGCCAATTCCAAATACAAGCATTTTTCTGGCATATTTCAACTTTTCCTCCTGCCCTCCCCCAAACAGTGCTCCTGTGTATAGAAACTTCAGGATTTGGGATGGTTCAGAATTAATCAAATTTTCTTTTAAAGGTCTGCTCTCTTCTTCCTCTCCCCCCCTTTTTTTTTTTTTTGGAAAAGGGGGTTAAAATTTGAAGAGATTTTTTGAGAAATCTATAAACTCTTGACCCTTTTAAATTGAAGCACTGTGGATTCTATGTAGGATATGGTTTAGTTTGGAAACTTAGTTAAGACTGGTTTCAGAGTAGCAGCCTTGTTAGTGTGTATCCACAAAAAGAACAGGAGTACTTGTGGCACCTTAAAGACTAACAGATTTATCTGAGCATAAATAGCCCACGAAAGCTTATGCTCAAATAAATTTGTTAGTCTCTAAGGTGCCACAAGTACCCCTGTTCTTTAGCTAAGACTGTCAGACCGACATTCTGTATAGCTTTATACTATCACTTATTCCTTACAAAGAGTCAGCTGTCTGTCTGTTTTCTGTATTCTGTGTGGCTGCAAATGTCCTACAAGATCAAACACTACTGCTTTCTGTTTTTTTTTTAAAATGGCTTTCCGAATGTCTCAATATAGTCTTTTATCTATTGCTTGCTACAACTATAGTTAAACTTCTTACAACCATAACACTATGATATAAAAGTCTAACGAGCTGTGAAGTTACTGCATATATATATAGCATGTTGAAATATAAAACCAAACACAAAATACCTCAAACATTGACCAAATAAATGACTTTCATGATACCTTAAAAGTTGCCAGACCAGATGTTGTTCTGTAACCATACTCGGCCACACCTGGCTTATCCTGTGTTGTAATTACTTCTATAATTTTCACTTGGGATACACTACAACAGGCATCCTCAAACTGGGAGTTGGGACCCCTCGGGGTCATGAGGTTATGTGGGGGGTTGTGAGCTGTCAGTCTCCACCCCAAAACCCACTTTGCATCCAGCGTGTTTAATGATGTTAAATGCTAATGTTTTTAATGTATAAGGGGGGTTACGCTCAGAGGCTTGCTATGTGAAAGGTGTCACCAGTACAAAAGTTTGAGAACCACTCCACTACAGACAACAAGGTAACATGTTCTCTTGCATAGTATTTTAAATGTATGCAGTATTACTGCATAAAATCATAGTTATCTATGGGAATTTGCACAGTGAAAGATAGTACCTTTGCATGTGTATATGTAAGCATAATACAGTAGAATGTTACCGTTTCTCTCTTGGATCATGAAAATTAAATACAAAGGTGTCTACAGTACACTGACACAGTCAAGGTCTCTGAGACAGTTTGCTACTCCTTAATTTGGGTGGCCAGCCTGAGGAGGAGCCGGAATTTACCGATGGACATTGCCAAAGAGCCACAGTAATATGTCAGCAGCTCCCCCTCCATTCCCAGCACCTCCTGCCCACCAGTAGCCCTGCTGATCAGCGCCTCCCTGCACCTCCCGATCAGCTGTTTCATGGCATGCAGGAAGCTCTGTGGGGATGAGCAAGGGCATTGCAGGCTCAGGGGCGGGAAGGGGTGGAGTGGGAGCAGGGCCTGTGGCAGAGCCAGGGGTTGGCACATTGGAAACTTGGCACCTGTAGCTCCGGCCCCAGAGTCAGTACCTGTACAAGGAGCTGCATATTAACTTCTGAAGAGCCGCATGTGGTGCTGGAGCCACAGGTTGGCCACTCCTGCCTTAACTGGTTTAAAGTTATTGTGCAAGAGCAGTAGCCCTTTAGGGAATGGGGAAAAAAATAACTTTGACTTAACTTGTCAGTGAAGAATCCTAACGCAAATGGATTTCTTATAGTTTAAGAATCTGATCCATTCATAAGGTAACTATTATTTGTATAGTGGCAGTCCTCGGAGTCCCCAGCTGGGATCAATACTTATGTTGAGTGTTGTATAAACTTGTAAAATGACATTTCCTGCAAGTATCTTGGGTTGGTCTAAGGCAAGATGCAACAGTTGAATCTAGCAAACAGTAGAAGGGATTGGAGGAGAGAGGATGAAGCTAACAGTAATCAAGTTACATAGGCTAGTTGCACGCGCAGCATCGTGGTTCTGAACCATTTAATTTTTTTTATAAAAATATAATTAAATATCAAAGTTTGTGGGTTTGGTAATAGTATTGCTACAGTATAATGTGTATCGGAATGTGAAACTGCAGTAGATTACGAGGGAATGTACATAAAGCAAACTGAATCCTACAGGGAATATTTCAGGTTTTTATTTCCTTTTGATGAAGACACATTATAGTAGTAGTGTTGTACGTGAACAAAGTTAGGTTCTACGGCTGCGTTCTTCAGGACAGGGAACAGCTTGTCAATCCTTTATTGTAACCACGTTGTAAATGGACAGCACTGTGTAACTTATGTCATCTCCACATGGCAGTTTGAACATATGTTTATATTTATATACTAACTACAGGAATGAATGATGGTGTGATAAGCCAGTGAAGAATTACCCGGGTAAAAGGCAGTGTGAAGCCTCCAATATGTAGGCGTAATATACGGGCTATAGCACCTGCAGTAATTGCCTTGCTTTTATCAGTTTGCATCGCAGTCCAGTATTCTTTGTTGTTAGTTTGTAAGCCTTAAGTGAAAGAGATTAACTCATTTACTGAGCCTAGTGTCTGTTTCTAGGCCCACATTACAGTGTGCTCAGACCAGGAGGAAGGGAATGCCCCTTCTAATCAAATTAGAAGAATCACTGGCAGGTTCCAAAGGCTGGGAAAGTCCATCTTTCATTGAGAACTAGAGAAATGAAATCTACCCTGAAGTAACACAAGACAGGACAGTGAACATATCTGAATACGGAATAGACTGGGTACAATTTGTATAGGGCATTGTCCAAAATTGTAAATTAAGCATGTAGGGAATTACAAATGGAAACAGGATTAAAGAAACTGGGATTAGTTTACAAGATTATAATGCAAGCTTCTAAATTTTATCCCAGTTGCTTTTTAACTTGAGTTTGCACAATTTATCTGAATCAGATTCTCCTTTTCTGTCACTTAATGCAGCTATAAGGATTTTCTTTTATCAGCAAATCTTTCAAATAATTTCCAAATTCATCATAATGAATGTATATACTTTATTATATAGAGTACCTCATTGAAAGTGCCTTCCTAAAAGGAAATGTACTTCTGAATTGTTTCAGTGTAGAGTTCCATGCCTACAGTGTGTACACTGTTAATCTGTTGCATTTTCAGACTAATATTGTAACAACTCAGTCTCTTGAAATTAGGATTTCTGTATTTGTAGCTGACTTCTGGTTTTATTCAGAATCTGTAGCTTTTGAGTGAGGGTTTATGTATTGCCTATACATTCATACAAGCTCATTTTTTAGGAAGTTGTGTGTTGAGAATTCTGGTGGGGGTGTGATGTATATTATTAATGGTGTAAACAGGATGAGAGTTGAAAGCTTATAACAAACTTCATTAGAGCTTTAAACCACAAATCATGTAATATTGGGGGTGTAACCACGTAAGAGAGACAGAAGTTCAGCCAAGCCCAGTTTACAATAAACAAGCTTCAGTCAGAGTTTCTATACCAATTGAGTAGTATCAATCAGCAATTAAACTAAATGAAGAGAGTGTTTTCCTTTTTGTCAAATAATTTAAAAACATGCTTTTGTAAACTAAAAGGGGAACTGTGTTTTAGCTTGAAACCAGCAAGAACGAGCAAATGCAAACATTGAGTTATTAAATAAGTCAAATTCTATCAATATAAAAATTTAACAAATGTATTCAAAAGGGCAAACAGAGAAACTGAGCAAGTTGTCAACTTTCTGAAGATTTCAGAGGCAGAAACCAGTCAGCAATAATCTTTTAGATTGCAAATGCAGTTTTTAAGAGTGAAGTGCATGCTGGCTGAATGGGATCCAACTTTAGATTAAACTGAAAGTTATTTAAAGAGATGCTGTTCATTATTCTACATTTATTCATTATGATGTGTGTTAAACTTGCCCAGGAACTGAGTGTTTACTTTTTCTTAAATAATAATGTTGCCATTCAATTGCAATAAAGCAGTTATTTTACGCCTCTTTATGTTATGTTCAATATTGGCCATTTGAGAGAAGAATCTCAGCAGTATTTTGAGTTTAAGGTTAAGTGAGATTCCTTTTTTAGAACAAAGGGTCATATTAGGTTCCAGAGTATTAATTTTACCTGCTTGGACCAAAGTTCTGTTTCTTCTGCTTTAGATGCCACCAGTGTCTAAAATTGAATAAGGGCTGCTGTGTCCTTTTTCAAGTGTTAGTGATTCAGCAGTGCTGTGGGGCACTGCTGTCAGCTGTTAAACTGGTTCCTAGATGTAGAGAGTTCTATGTAGAGTGCTTAGAGATCCTTCTGGTGGAAAATGCAATTGCCCCAATTCAGCAATGTAATTAACTTCATGCCTAACTTTAAGCATATGAGTAGTCCCCCTGATGTCACTGAAACTATCTTTGTGCTTAAAGCTGGGCACGTGCATGCTGAATCAGGGCCTATCTGTGTAAAGTTTTTGCTAAACTAAGGCTGTCTAAACTTGCAGAGTTCTTGCACTGTCAGTTTCAATGGTGATAGTGAACTGGTGAAAGAGGAGTGCTGGTTTACGTACTCGCTTCCACAGGGATCAGAGAGTGTTTACATTTGCAGCACTTCTATCCATGATGAGAGAAACGCACTGAGGGCTGCTACCCTACAGTGCAAGTCTCTCTCTTTTGACGATAGGCCTTGTGGGAAAGGGGGATGGGGTAATCGCAGGGCATCCTGGGTCCCTGCACAGCCTCCTCTCCCCAAACATTGATCAGCTCCAGGAGCTCAGCATTGCTCCGAGCAGGGAATCATTTGTTCCATGGAGCAGGCATTGTCACCTGACCAAATAAGTGAGCATTTGCCAAGAGAACGGGAAGAGGAGTTTCAAAGTTCCTGGGGCTTTACATGGGGGAGGAGTGGATGTCTGTTTACCAGCAGAGCTGCTGGCCAGCGAGATCACCTAGGCACTGTGGGATATCCTGTGCAGGCTAAAAGTTCTGTAAACAGGAAGAACATGTCTTCACTAGCACATCATCGGTAAGATCTGTGTGCTTCTTGTGGAGGTGGTTTTCTTTTTGCGGTGAAACTTCTGAGTTTCACTGCAAAAAGGCATTGGTAAGTGTAGACATTCCCACTGTCTCTGTGCAAAAAAGGGACTTTTTCTGCTTTAAATAGCAAGTGTAGACGAGCCCTGAATGTGGGCACAATCTCTTATCTAGGCTCATAACTTTAACTAGCATTAATAGAAATCATTTACGTAAATCTTACATCCATCAATGGACCTTTGAATGCATTGGGTTAGAATTATGCATTTGCAATAATCAGTCATCTGAGGTGTGCTAGTATTGTCTTGCTGTTGCTGTAGATGTGTACTTGAAGTCATCTTAATATTTCCCATATAGCTATAAAGAACTTTACTCTTTCCTTGACAATGCAAGAATCTGTAAATTATTTTTGACTGTAAATGTTAGACTTTTTTGTATTACTGAAGATTGATGCTAGCTGTTAAGTTACTTGATTCACTCACTAATCCAAACTTGTTTAATTGCTTAGCAGAAGAAGGCTGTGCTGAATAACTCAATTGGTACTAGAAATCATTTTTCATACAGTTACCAGAAATGTGCTGAAACATTTTCAAATTATGTCAAAGTAGTACAACCATGTTGTGTAACTGACACACACAGATGTACTCTGGCAACTACTAATGCAATGTAAAGACTTTGGTTTTGAGAGATGTGCTCTGACGGTTCAGTGAAGAGAGGCCTCTCAAAAATAAGTCAGAATACATCAAAATTTTGAATCTTGGGGTAGGAAGCCTTGCCAATGAAAGGTTTCTATTTATTATTTCAGATAGGATGCAGACTTCTTCAAATGCAGCTTTTACCTTTTGAGAGAGGGTGGCTGTGGTAAGTGTTGAGGTGAAAGCTGTGGCCAGTATGTCTGCACCTCCCGTGACTCATTTCAGCCAGTGGCATTGTGGTATGCAAACAAAAAAAGATCAAGGAGAGAAGTGGAAGAAAATGACTTGACTATTGCAATTCTACTGTTCTGCCCTAGGAGGGAGAGTGGGCGGAGAAAGAGGAAGAAGAAAAGGGTACAGTGTCAATCTCTTTTGCTATTATGTTATGGCAGAGTTATATTGCGAAATCCCACTACTTGGTGAAGTGATGGCTGTAGGGCAGCAACAGATGGGTGGGGGAGGGGAAGGAGAGGGATAAGGGAGTTCCATTTTACAAACCTGTTCTCTTTCACAGGTATGGATTGGCTAACTCACACTATTCATAGTCATTCCAGATACCATTTTACATCATGTAGTGTACAGAATTTATTAGTCAGCCGTATTTCCATATCAGATTTTTAAATGGGGGTGGGATTTGTTTTTTTACTGAAGTGATTCTCATAAGTGACAACCTGTTTTCATGGACTTTAAAACGTCTTTATTGGTTATTGTAGCTGCAGGAATGAAAGTTGATGTAAACCTGATGTTTACTTCAGACCAGTGTGTGTTCACATTTCTTGTATAACCGCATCTCAATTGTTTTGAAGTTAAAGTATTTAAATACTAGACAGTATTCTTACATGAAAATTCAATTTTTATAATGGGAGACTGGTGCTAGCCACCCATGAAGTTATTTCTGTAATAAACACTACCTTTCTGGGATTCCAAAGGTAGAAACATACTGATGTATTTCAACTACAAAACAGATTTGGTGTGTTAGTTCAGATGCAGCAAAGTTTACAAAAACTGAAAAGTTTGAATTTAATCATTAAAATTTCCATCTGTCATGGTTCTCCTACTGTACTGTTTTTGCCTAGTAGGGACAATAGAATGAAACTAATGTAAGTATGGAAAATGGCCTAGGCATGAGTAGCCAAGATATTAGCCTGTGTGCCAAGGATTGGGGAAGGGAAGAGAAATTCATCTTTTAAAAAATAAGTCTTCCTCTCTTCACTGTGGGGAATCATACACTCTTTCCACTTCCATCCATCCCAGCTGTCCTCCATGGTGTAGCAGAAGGAAACTAACCAGGATCACCTCAGTTTCATATCACAACTGCTGTCTCCACTGTGTGCAGAAACAATAGAGCATTCAGAATTATTAGAGAGGGGAAAAAGTAAAGGAAGATGAGAATAGGAGAAGATGGAATAAAAACACGGTAAGACAGATACATTACTAAGGCAGCCTTCCTCCTATTGGTGGTGTGGCAGCACATGAGAGCTTAGGACAAAGCTTGGTCCTTCACAATCTGTGCCAAGAAGGTGTTGAAGCACTACAGAGACAGAGCACTCAGCCCCTGGGAATAGGTTGTGCATAAACACTTAAAATTAAACACTTGTTTTTGTTTCTTGCAATTTGATACTTAGAGAGCAAGGAAGTGAGATGCTGAAGGTCAGAAGCTCATATCTTCTGCTCTGGATCTCAGGGCTTGATAACTTCGGTCTCTTTTGTGTATTGATAATTCAGTGAAGTTGCAAGTCTGGGTCTTTAAAAAGCAAGCCAGACTCTTGAAATGCCTTTCTAGAAATAACACCAGAATTAGAAAGCCAGATGTTTTTACCTCGTACACAGTACTGGCCAACCACTTCGCTCAGATTCTCAGACCCTCTGCTTTCTGACAGGCTAATGGACAAGTTCTTCTAAGTGCTGATACTCAACAAAACTTATCATTATTACAATCCTTTGTTTTCAAGTGGATGCTGGGCAGCTTGCTGAGGCCAAGGGATTGGTGGTACTTAATATATTAGTAAAATAGCCAACCAAATAAACACAAATATGAGAAGTATGGTAGGCTTGAGCTTGGTGATACAGCATTATGGTTTGGAAGCCATACTAGGAGCAGCAGATATTTGCAGTGGGAGCTGTTGTATCACACTATAGGTGAAGCCACAAACTCTGATCCTGCTTCTCCTAATCTTAATTCCACAAATAGTCAACGGCATATGTGTGCACGCATGTGCGTACGCACCCTCCACCCCCTTTTCCATAATGATCTAGTGAGAAGAGATCTAAAAGTCAGCACCATGCAGTTGATTTTGTCTGGCCCTCAAAATCTCTCTTCTGTTGTAATTATTAAACTAATAGCTGCTAACAGGAATGGAATGGAAGACATGCCTGGTTTATGATGACTTTTTTGGCTACAAGTCGGGCAAAATTTGTGAACAAACTAATTTTCAATCTGGCTGGAAAATCTTTGCGGATTCCAATGCTTGTACTTTTATTAAAATTAAACAACAAACATTTGATGCTTTTTTAAAAAAAAATATTTGGTAGAAGAAAGGTTTATCTAATTCTCAATTTGAAAAAAATTACTGTTCTTGAAATAGAGTACTATCATTTCTGATACCACTCCTTCCTCATGCTTTCAGACGTCTTTCTGATCTGTAACAGTGAATGTTTGCATTCGTACTTGTGCAATTCAGCATGGACTGATTTAAATGAAAGGAGGAAAGTAACTAAAAATAGTCCTAATCGCTGCACAGCTGACTGACTTTCCTGAAATTGTATAGCCCATCTCTTGGAAGCTGCATATGTGCGTTTTTAAACAGCAAATTGACATTTCAGGGAGACTTAGCCTTTGGGTTCTTAAGCATTGTATGCTTATCAATTTAATTGGAGAAGTTTTTAAAATGGTAGATTTCTTTCAGAAGACCGGTAATTTGGGTCAAGAAGTAGTGCATCTCTAGAAATGAGTAAAATCTTATTTAATTGCTTGCTTTATTAGATATTGAAATTGTGAAGTGCGTTTCTGAAGTAGGTATCCTGAAAGCTGCGACAGAGAGACTTCAGTTAAAACAAGTGCGAACCAAGCATAAGAGGACCTGTCACTTATACATCGGAACCCAAATTCTGCAAACCTTTGTCTCTTAGCACATTTTTTCCTGGTTAAACAACCAGCTGTTTTGTTGATGAGGCGGATGGAGAGGAAGAAAATGGATAAAAACAAAACTACCTTTCTTTGCAGTGAAAGTAATGGATGGGGTTGTGGTGGTTTTTTGCTGTCCCTCTTCTTTACCCCATAATGATTGTCAATACACTGTACACATCTGCTTTCTTGCTTAGTATGCAAGGTTGTAGCGTCAATTAGCTACTACTAAAACTTTCATTCAGTTATTCATTGACTTGGTGGTCATTTAATAAGATGTCAACTTATACTGTGTGCTAATTTTCCACAAAAAATTTCCCCTGCCTGGTAACAGCAGGTGTGGTACAGTCTCTTGAGTGATCTATGGGCCAAAAGGGGAGTCTGGACAACAGCCAGAAAGAGATTGAATCAAAGGTTAGAAATGAAGAAAACCTTCTAGCTCATCTTGTCACTCACCCTGCCAGTTCAGCATTGTTACCTACAGTCTACGTCTAGTATTCCATTGCGTAGTTCTAAATGCCCAAGCAGGGGTGCTTCCATCTCTTTCTCTGGTAGCATATTCCATAGCTTAATAGTTCTTGCTCTCAGGAAGATTTTTCTGATAATCAGCCAAAATATCCTTAAAAGGGTATAGATACAGTGATGATGCAGTTACAGCTTTTGGTAGGGGAAAATACTTGGAGAAGTTGAAATTCATGGTATTGGTATTATGGTTTTTTGCACAATTTTTACTTCCTGATTACATCAGTGTCTAGCAAGTATGGGGTGGGGGTAGATTCTGGTAGTTTTTGATTTATTACAGTGTATATAATTAATCCAGTAATCAAGGTCCTGTGTCATATTAGAATCAAATTCTGTGGCAAGCACTCTTAAACTCAGCAGCAATATTATTTACTCATTTCCTTGAAATCTCTTCACCCCCTTCCTCCAGACTTCTATGAAACTCAGTGAAGGCTCATAGACTGTAAATTCAGTGATTTTAATATGATGGGTTTTTTTCATTATGCTCTCCAGATTGCCCATTTCCATAGAACTTGTCTTCCGTGATGTCCAGACAGTCCAGTTGTGTGCCAGAGGAGGAGAGGGGTGTTTGTACATGTGTATAAAAGTCTATTCTGGTATAAGATTGTTTTCAAAGATACAGTATTGTGAAAATAAGATCTACAGGTGCACTAATAATGTTTAATAAAATTTTAGGCTGGTATAAATTTATTTTCAGAGTTTTAAATGAGAGGAATCTGTTCCTTTAGGGACTGATTCCAAAACAATATCGTATCTGTGTTTAGTAGTGGTCCTGATAGGCTATCAAGTACATACTGGTCATACAGTGTATTGCAACTGACTTACCATGGTGGAATGTGAGACCATCAAACCAAGGACTGGTGCCAAACTCTAGAGCTGCTATCTGCTTTCTATTCCTGGTGGAGTCTGAAATGGAGATCTGGCTTCAGGGCCAAAATCAATAACTCAAGCTGAAGGGGAGACTCGTACTTAGCTGTCAGAAGTAGCACACTGAATCTCATGCATTAGTCCCACGTAGTCTGAGAGAGGATGCTATATAGGTGCAGATATAGATTACAGTAATTAAATAGGCTCTGTGAAAGGAACTTACAGCTTTACAGGTTCCACTTGAAGGCCTCTGTTATAAGATGTTGGGACTCTGAAGTGAAGTTATTTCTCTCCATTAAACCCTACCATTTATTAAAGGATGGAAAATGAGGACAAATTTCACTTTCTTACGCTACATCCTTCCCATAATGGATGTACTATCAAAAATATCCTTTGTGGTGGCTTAGATAGCATCAGTGTTTCAGGTGCACAGCTGAAGTGTATAGGAGAACTGCTGTTACTTTTGACTATTGCCTCTTCCATAGAAACTGATTTTTGGATTGGCAAAAAATGGAGTGTTTTGACATTTTAGTATATTAGAACTGCACATTATCAGCTGTATTGGTGATAATCAGTCTTGTGGCTAAGGCCTTGTCAGTACTTGCTGGGCTTTTGCATGCACATGGATGTCTAAGTGCAAATGCCTAGCGTAGTCATGATTTGTATCAGTACAGCAGTTTTGAGTCCCTTTAAAGTCTTTTGCAACCACTAATATCAGGAACATCAAGATGGACTTTTTCAGGCTCAAACCTTTAATTTTACCTTTCTTGGGAGATGCAGGTGAGGATATTGTTCTAAGTTTTGTATTTGTTTATGGATGGGTGCGGAATGTTTGAAAATAAAGGTTTGTCTTACTAACCATGTTTCTTTTTCATGGTTTCTGTGCTCATCAATAAAGGTTCCCCCTTCTGTTTTCAGTCTCTCATTGTGCTTATGCTGCATATTAGGGTTGCACCTGTACAGATGCAAAATTTGGGAGACAGTAGGAAATATAGCCTTTGATTATGTAACAGTTTTGGGTTCTTCCTGCAGACTTTTCACTCTGTGGTTGAACAGACGACTCTTGGCATGAGGATTTTAGAGAAACAGAGTTAAATAAAACCCACATAATTTAAGCTTTTCCATTGTGTTCTAATAAAGCTGGTGAGATTGAAAAAGAATACAATCCAATTTGTTGTGATATCAGACAAAGGAGACACCGCTCACAACTTCACACTTTCTGGCTGTCACTTTTTTTGAAACATAATTAAAGTTATTTAAATGAAGTGTAGGATATGTATTGTGCACCAGGACTTACCTGAAATTGCAAATATATAATTTTTTATCTTAAATTTGCTTTGAAAGTTGGATTCAGAGTTGATAGGTCTCTAAGAATATTTTTTCCTAAGTCTAGTGCATTACTGTTCTGCACGTAGACATGTAGGTTTTAAACCTGTTCAATCTAATTATAAATCCCTTTTTGTCTTTCAGCAAACGAGGATTCAGTGTTCGATCCTTTGGAACAGGGACTCATGTGAAACTGCCAGGACCAGCACCAGACAAGCCGAATGTTTATGATTTCAAAACAACATATGATCAGATGTACAATGATCTGCTTAGGAAAGACAAAGAACTGTATCCCCGTGGAATGACCTTTTAAAAAACCCAATATGGTTCATCTTTGAAAGGTGTAATTCATTATTTTGCATAAGGAATACACAGCTGCTTGACTGGCAAGAGCTTTGTTTTAAGGTTATAGGCAGGTGTTTCACTTTATTTTAGGATCTCTAACACTCCCCTTGTAACTTGCTATTGAGTTATAATGCATGCATTCAAAATCCTCTTGTATAGTAAATTAACATATTTAGTTCTTGAACAGAACTATGACTACTTTACACCTTTATCCGTGAACTGCACTGCATTGTGGGCTATGTTTTCCCAGTGCAGAGCCCTTTCCTGGCATTCCAAGAACTGCCACCAAAAGAATTAAAATCAAATTTAGCTCAGTCAAGCAAACAGGTAAGGTTTAGAGTAAACTAGTGGCCTAAAGGGAGAACATAATCCATAAAATATTTTCTCATTAAGAAGCTAATTGTTAATTTCTGGTTTTGGTTGTACATCAAAAACATATTCCTTAACTATATTTCCAAGAATGGGCACAGAAAGCCCAATTAAATGTGAGGTTTACTCCCAAAGACCAGAGGTGACAAGGGTCAGGCACACTACCTTTCTTCAATTCAGCCATGAGCATGCAGTATTTTAGGACATTTAAAAATAGTATAGAACAAAAACAAAACAAAAAAAACCCAAACACCTCTTTAGTTTGCAAGATCAGGGCACTTGTTTGGGGTCTTTACACAGGATCTGATTTTTGATATTAAAAATATAATTTGGTTTGAAAGGGAAAACTAAATTTATGTAGGTTTTGCTTATTAATTTCTGTAATGATAGATTATGAGACCCATGTCACAAAATGTGATGCCTCTGAAGTGAGATCTTGGATAACAAGGTATAATATGGCAGTCTGTCCCATTCTTTATTGTTGCGTGACCTAGATTTTTAACTTCTGGGGAGCTGCATAAAAATAACCCTGGATCAAATTAGTAAAATCTTGCTAATGTTAGATTTGATGTCTATTTTCTGTAGCTATCTGGAAATGGCAGCTAAAATGTTGTCATTTAAATATTTATTTTTTAATATCTTTCAGAACGTCACTATTATAACTAAACAGTTTATTTTTGTATGGCTGAAATTCTTCAGTATTTTTTTAAAAGGCTGAGAACAGGCAAACGGGCACTAGATGAGGATTAGAAAATGGGGGATACAGTGAAACCTATTTTAAGTGGCCACCCAAGGAATCAACAAATTCAGTAGCCCAGTAGAAGAGATGGGCTTTCAATTATTGGTTCAACAAAATTGTGTACTGCAAGACTTGAGTAGACTTTTAAAATGATTGTGTAAGACATGGAGGAGGTCCTTGGTGCAGGTTTCACTGTGACTTGATTTGAGTCAGCAGGTTTTTAGTTGTGTATTTGCTGACTAGAAAACATTAAATTTGAGCTCCATAAGACCCCAGTAGTGGTGGTTTCTTTTGTGTTGAGTTTTCTGAATGTACTCAGCTAAGATGAGCAGCTCCATAAAGCTGTACAGTACCGTTAAATTTGATGCTATGTTGGAAATTTCCTTCCACATGGTTTTCCCCATAACAGATATCCATATTATGCAAAGACATTAGGGAACCCAATTTCCGATGAAAAGGCTGAGTAGCAGTATCTCTTAAATTTTGAAATTTAGGGCATCTATTGAATCTGTGCAGAA